>NW_012150952.1:3067740-3101865 GCF_000956105.1 Propithecus coquereli
GAGCATGATATGGTTTTTCACCTGTTTATGTCCTCAAGGCCAGAGGTATTTACCCAGTCGTATTTGTGGAAGTAGTCAGATACAAATAGCAAGTAAAAAATGTGAAAGTTTTTTGAGTGCGTTGACAGAAATTATATTATATATATTCATAAATTATTTTACATGCATTGAAAGTTTTAAAAGTATTGGAGTTTATGGGAAATATTGATTTTAGTGCAGAAATGTCATATTCTGAATACTCATTATACTATGCCTGGCTAATTTTTTCTATTTTCAGTAGGGATGGGGGCTCACTCTTGCTCAGGCTGGTCTCGAACTCCTGACCTCAAGTGATCCTCTCACCTCAGCCTCCCAGAGTGCCAGGATTACAGGGATGCTTTTCATTTTGTCTTTACATCTTATTGACCTCAATAATAGAGTAAAACATGAGTCAACATAAGGACTGATTTAAGTTTTCTGTGGGGATTTAAATTCCACCTGCTAGAATATTTGGTCTTGCTTTATCCCGTTTTATGTGTATTAACTTCCTTGGCTTTCTAACAATTGTCAAAAAAAAAAAAAAAAAAAAAGCCAAATACTTCCAGAAAGAATGTCAAGAACATTCTTATTGTGTAAAATGCAGATCTTTAGAGTTCTCATCTTTAAGGCATGCTTTCAATTGTAACTGTCTTCATAAACCTGAAATGTGTATACTATTGACACAAAATTCTATAGCATCTTTAAGGTGGGTAAAATTTGTCAGTAGAATCTTATTTGTAAATGCTTATTTTCCCATTAATGAACATGCACTGTAGTTGTCTGGGGGAAAACTCAAGTATAATGATTTTAGGTTACATGTGTAGTATTTAATTTTGAAGGTGAAATTCTCTCTCTCTCTCTCTATCCCCTCTCCCCGTTTTTGTTGTTGTTCCCCAAAGTTAATATTTCTCAGCATGGGTAGCTGTTGGTACATGCCAAGTTTGTTTTTTGAAACCATTGCTAATACAAAAATGTATTTAGTTGTTTTCTAAGATACAGAGTACTTTTGAAATAAACTTTTAAAATTTTAGAACAGATGTAGATACAGGAAAATTAAAGGATAACACAAATTTCCCATATACCTGGCGCCCAGTTTCCCCTATTATTAACATATTCCATTAATATGGTGCATTTGTTATAATTAATGAATAATATTGATGAATTAAAATTATCCCAAGCCCATAGATTATTTAGATTTCCTTAGTTTTTATATAATGTCCTTCTTCTGTTCCAGGAACCCATCCAGGAGACCATATTACATTTAGTTGTCATGTTTTCTTAGGTTCCTTTTGGCTGGACAGTTTCTGAGACTGTCCTTGTTTTTAATGACCTTGATGATTTTGAGGAGTATAGTCAGGTAATTTGAAGAATGTTCCTCAATTGGAAGTAGTCTAATGTTTTCCTCATAATTAGACTGCGGTTATGGGTTTTTGGGAGAGGGATCATAGTGATAAAGTCCCATTTTCATCATGTAAAATCAAGGATACATGTGATCAATATGACTTATCACCGCTGATGTTTAACTCGATGACTTGGCTGAGGTAGTGTTTGCTAGTTCCTCCAAAGGAAAGGTACTCTTTTTAAAAATTCTCTTTCCACACTGTACTTCTTGGAAAGAAGTCACTATGCACAGCCCACCAGTAAGGAGTGGAGAGTAATACTTCAGTTCCTTAAGGGTGGAATATCTGCATAAATTATTTGGAGTTCCTCTGCAAGGGAAATTTGTCTATTTACCCCATTTATTTATTTATTTGATCATTTGTTAATATTAATATGAACTTGTGGAT
This sequence comes from Propithecus coquereli, assembly GCF_000956105.1. Taxonomy (NCBI): domain Eukaryota; kingdom Metazoa; phylum Chordata; class Mammalia; order Primates; family Indriidae; genus Propithecus; species Propithecus coquereli. The sequence goes on from NW_012150952.1 coordinate 3,069,546, forward strand.
ATTTATTTTATACTTTATGTTATAATCCAATACAACTTCATTTATTTTCCTGCTCAAACTATCATAGTTTTGGCCATCAGGGGCTCTTTCAGTTGGATCATGTATCCCTTTGAAATAGTTTCATCATTCATTCATTCATTCATTCATTCCCTCCCTTCTTTCCTTCCTTCTCTTTCTCTCCCTGTCTCTCTTTCTCTCTTTCTTCACATCCTTACTTTCTAGCACAGCAAGGCACTGCATGCTCATCTTGTATATTTTATGCCCCAATCTTAGAATCAACTAATTCTAAAATCAACCAAGGAACACTGCTTCCTGTTATTGGAGGATGGTATTAGACATAAAGATCTGTATATTAGGTGTGCTCATTGCTACTGGGTTGCAGTTTCTTTTTGATCCTTTGAGCTGAAAGATAAATGCTGTATGCATACATATCTATGCATGTTTATATATGTAATCATCTATATCTATATTAAGCTAAACATGATTTCATACTCATGTCTCCAACCCTAATGTGCTACCTGCTAACTTTATTATAACCTAACATGTTTATGTGGGAAAAACATGAGGAAGGGGAAGAACAGGCAAGACAGGGTCCCTACTTTGGGGTTGATGAGACCATAGACTACACTGTGCTCTCACAGGACGTAAGCAAGTACTCTAATGGAGGAATAAACTATATCCTTTAGTAACACTTTTCAGATTTACTATGTGCTAGGGTTATACTTCAAATACTTTTAATGTTACATGCAGAAAGTGAATATTTTGCAATTCAAGTCCAACATCTTGAATAGGATAAGAGAAATGTCAGGATCCTGGAAACTTAGAGGGAGACCTCATACACAGACTTATTGGGAAAAAGCTATAAGAAAAAGTATCCCAGTCTAGCCCGATCTTACTTCTATAAGCCATGGTTCCTGATGACCATTGGAAGGTCTTATAACAGGGGCAGTTGTACCTTCAGTTCACCTAATAATTCAATGCCTAGTGGGAGTAGGAGGAAAGCACATAGGATCTAGAATAAAAAGAAAATGGACTTGAGGGTCACTTCCACCATTATTGGTAATCTTAGTATCCTAGTGTCTCAAAATCTTAGTTTTCTCATTTGTAAATTGGATAATATTAATTCCTACAACATTTATTGTTTTAGGGACAGTGTAATGATCAAGAACGCTGTGAAACGTGGAAGTAATTTGTGAAGTAATAAAACAATGCAGAAAAAAAGAAGAAAAAGGAAAATAATGAAACAATGCAAAAAAGAACTATAATTTATATTATCTTCAGTGGAAGGATATCATACCCACGTAGGTAATTGGAAGTGTTATGGTGTAGTGGTCAAGAATGGGAATTCTGGACCAGGTGCAGCAGCTCACACTGGTACTCCCAGCACTTTGGGAGGCTGAGGTGGGAGGATCATTTGTGGCCAGGAGTTTGAGGCCAGCCTAGCCAACATAGAGAGGCCCCATTTCTACAAAAAATTTAAAAATTAGCTGGGTACAGTGGTGTGTGCCTATAAATCTAGTTACTTGTGAAGCTGAGATGGGAGGATTGTTTGAGCCCAGGAGTTTGAGGCTGCAGTGAGCTATGATCATGCCACTACTCTGCAGCCTGGGTGATGGAGTGAGACTGTCTCTACAAAAAAATAAGAAAAGAAGAAAAAAAAAAGAATGTAAAGAATATGCACTCTGCAAACTCTCGAAAGAGTGTTTGTGTTAAAATCCCAACTACATGGTTTACTAATTGTGAGAAGGCATTTACTTTCTCTGAGATTCAGTTTTCTCATAGGTAAAATGGAGTTCACTTGTCCCATAAGCTAATTGTGAGGATTTGGTGGGAAAATGCTCTATACACGGAAAATACTCAATGTCAGTTTGGTGAACCCCCAATAATTGATTCACAAGAAAATTGAGAAATAAGTCTGTCCACATGTTAATCTTCCTTGGATTTCAGTTTAATCATCTGTGGGGTGGGAGGAGGATTGTGTGATTGCTAATGTCCTTTCCAGCTCTAAAGTTGAGGGAGAAGAAAGAGGTTCCTCACCAGAAAAGTTGACATCTAAGGAAAATAATGCCTTAAGATAAACACAGAAAATACCAAGGAAAACTGCAAGGTGCCAAGGCCAGCGGTAAGCACATCCTTGTATACCACCTAAGACTGTTTGTAACAACTTTTGCTGTCCTATAATACCCTTTAGCTCATTTTACTACTAAAATGCCCACCTAGAGGAAAATTATATCATTAACTTAACATGGGTAGCATAAATACACACACTGGCATATTGCACATGCTTAATATGTTTAGCCTGTGTACACATGCAATGGCATCAGGAAAGACTCCATATCATTCACTAATTAGAAATTTAAGGCACCCCAATGGGAAGTGGGAATTTTACTCCCTGGAGAAGTCCTGTGCTGCCCAGGGGTGAACACCCTGTGTATGTAACCTCTAATAAACTCATTTAACTTACCAGGCTGGACTTGTCTGAGTCATTCTTTGGTCTCTCCGCACCATCTCAGTTCGGAGAGTAGTTTTTCTGTACAGTCCTGGGATTTCTCCAAACGAAAGTTCATATTCTGAATCTTTATTTTCTTGAAACACTGATTGGTGCGTGGGATATGGGCTCCCAGTTCATAATGCAGGGCCTGGGTAAATTCTCCTGAAAAAACGGAAGTATTGGGCTTCCCAATTCAGCTATGGGGGACCCCAGATAAACTCTATCCGAATTGAGTGATCAGAGATGGCTATCTACCTGGAAGGCCCTTCACTCTCATGGGCCCCTTCCAAGGCTCTGGGAGGGGGCTCTCGCTATGTGTAAAATTTGCAAAAATGAGACATTTTACTGCAATCAACTAAGACTGCTCTCGATTTCCACTTTGACTTCCTGTCATGTCAGATGGCTTTGGAGGGGTTGTAGATATTTTGGAAACATGACTAAAGGGAAGTGGATTTTGCAATGTAGTGTGGATTGATGTAGTAGGATGTATTTCTGTGGTTCATGATTACTTCCATGTAGAGTGAAGTTGTCACCAGCTGCCCAGGAATATTCTGACCTCCTACAGTGCTGACTTACACAGCACCAAGACATGAAACTGTAGAGAGACTGTAGGGAAACTTTCTGGGAAGCTGAAAGAAATTTTCTAAGCTATTAATGATGAAAAAAAAATTTTGATCAATCATATTAGGAGAAAGACTAGCTGATCTCTCTCTTTTTTTTTTCTCTAGAAAATGGTATTACAAAATCTTTGTCATTGTGCAGTGAAAGACAAAATTTCCAGGAAAAGAGTATTATAGAGGTGTGCCAGGGAGTTAATTAATTAACATTGTGTTATTTTTCTGGATTTTGTGATGTTTGTGGTATTGATAAAATTTAAAATTTGTAATGTTAGACACCACAGAAGGTGTATCTGCCCCTAAATCTACCCCATGTTTGCTTCTTTGAGAATCCTGTCAAGTCTGTAACAAGTAGCCATGGAAATAGATGGATTTTTCTGATGCACAAAGATGTAGGATTGAATATAGATTCTTCTTTAGATTCTTTGTATTTCAGGAATCTTTTCTTGTGAAATGAAGATTTGAAGTGCTTAGAGTCATACTTTCACAGTTCTCCTCCTAGAAGTCCTGGGCTCTTAGAACGTCTTCTGTTTGTATAGCTTCCTCCCTTAGTGGCCTAGAGGAATCCTGTGGCTCCCAAGGACCAAATTTACTACTTGGAGCCACTTAGGAAATTAGGTTGTCGCCACTGGAGACTTGCTTGTTCAAGTTGTGCTGATACATAAATGGATTTCACTTTGCATTCAGCATTCATTCATCCATTCACTCATTCAACAAAACATTTAATGTTACATGTAAGATGACTTTTGTGCTCATATATTGATTTTTAGAGCAAACGCTTTGAGGTTTTTACAGTGGAAGAACTGGTACTGCTAGAAAATTTGATCATCTAAGCACTCTGCCACTCATCAGTATGGTTCTGAAACCTGCAGAAAACCAGAAACTCTTCCGGTATCATAACTTCTAATCTGGCTTTTCCTGAAATCATACAGATTCCCGATGGCAACCTAGCTACTCTTACTCCAAATTGCTTTATTCGAATGGTCACCTGACATACACACTCAGAATCTGAGGGTGGATCATGATTGCTGAATGAATCCCCTATTTAAAATGAAATTTACTAAAAGAATTTAAAAATTGCCATATTATTTTGGAAGACAATGTATCATTGATCAAAACATCTGAACAACAATTTAAGTGATCTAGTTCTCTATCCTGATGTAGACATGGTGATTTTATCTGCATGTATGTATGTACATGTTTGTACACACATATGTGTTGTGCATGTTACATGCAAATATACATATTCATTCATACATATTTATGTATTTGTAGACACACGTATATGGAGTATGTGTAATTACTGCATATGTCCAATTTCTAAAACTTAAGAATTACTTCACCTATCCTTGGAGAGTATGACCTGTTAAAATATTGTTTTAGGACATATGTAATACCTTTAGTGGAGTCAAAAATATTACCTGTCTCCTACAGCCCATGTGGATTTTACTATTTAAGGATAGTTACTCACATTTGCTCAGTGGCTTTGTATATTTCCCAAGCGTGTGGCACCAGGTGGCAGATGCCAACATTAAGCAAATAAAAATATTTCGTTGTGCCTTCTAAATGTTTCAAAGAGGACAACATCAATCCCAGAACCCAAATTCCTGTACAGCTCTGCCCAGAAGCACAGAGTAAATGGAAGGAGTGTGTTTTAGGCAAATGGGCTTTAGGAGTCTGACTCTGGCATCCAGGCAGCGAACACTGACAAACGAATCTTAGCTGCAGAGTCAGTTAGAGTTTGGTTGATAATTCCACCCTCTAACAACCGCAGATAACACCAACCTGCTATTACAAGAGCCTAGTCAGAAATTAACTGGAGGCTGTGCTTGCCTTTCAGTATCTTCTTCGAATTGGAGGTGCTCTCGTGTTCCCTCTCCTCCATACCCTACTGAGAAGATATGCAGTTCCACTATAAGGGCCCAAGGGTAGCTTAAATAATTTCCAAAGTTATAGCTTAGTGTAAGCTTTCATGCACTTACTCTGCTGAAGAAAATGAATTTACTACATGGAATCACACTCCTCCGAAAATATCTCTGGGTCTCCACAACCTACAGATATATAATAAGCAAAAGAGTACTTACAGACACTGATCTATTAAGCCATTTTCCTAAAATACCTACAGCCTTTTCATATGAAACAGAAAAAAATCATTAAAGCTGTGGTTTGCCAGACAATTACTTTGTCAAATCTCAAGAAATTGCATAATAAATTGTATACATGCATCAAACATGAACAGTAGAGGACTATAACAAGCTATGTATTTCCAGTCCACTTGCTCTTTCATCCAAACAGTAGCTTTTGTTTTCAAGCACAATTCTATATCCTTTTTGAAGGCTTTCATAAAATATGGCTATACATTTATCTATCAAACTAAATCGAAATAATTGAAACACTTAATATGCACAGTAATAGGGAAATGCACGGATAACTTCATTATTAATGTCTATTGATTATTTATGTTTTCAAATAGGCAAATGTAGCTGCTAGTATTCTTATCATATAAATATATATGTGTATTTTGGTTTTACCTGTTTATTGGCAAATTTACAATCCACATTATGGGCATTTTTATTGCTTTACACACTTATTTGATACGCATACAACCAAGGTCAGTTCACAAACTGACTAGTGTTTACTCAATTTGATTACTGTGTTACATTTCTGAGCTGATTTTCCCTTTGGAAAATTAACTGTACAAGGAAGCCTAGTAAATCTTTACTTAAAAATTCCAAACTTCAGATTGATTTCAGCAGTGAGTTTGTATTGATCTCAAAAGCTTTGCGTTCCTAACTAAAAACTAATCTTTATTTCACCCTTTAGTGACTGTAGTCATAAATATGCTCACTCCTACCAGTGTAGAGTGGATTAATGGTTATTGGAGATTGGGGCTTCCAACTAAGTCTGGGAAACCTTAACCTTTGGAGGACGACATGAAGGCATTTACCCCTTGTCAGCTATAATCCCTAGGTCCATTTTTGACATTTACCTGAGTGTTAAAGAGGAGGCCGAGCAGGGGCTAGGGAATAAAGCTCCTGAGATTCTACTTGGCTATAAATCTCTCACTGTTAGATTGACTGTTGTGGCTGACCCTGGCTGCTTTTGGCCGTCGAAGTCACCGAAAGGCATCGCTCTGCTGCTCCACTCTGAACCCAGGTTAACTCCTCCTGGGAAGGCTCTCTGCCTCCCGCCTTCAAGGAAGGACTTACGGCATTGCTAAAACCCATCTGTTGTTGTTGTTTCAACTTTGCTGTGTGGATGGAACAAACATTTGGGGAGTAAGTCCAGCCCATTTGCAAGATCTATTATGGAGAATAAAAGAGTTTTAAAAGAATGATCAGTGATATCCCAGGCAGCAACAGCCAAATGACAATGAAGCTGTAAAGCAGCGATTCTCAAAGTGTGGTCCTTGGAACCTCCTGAATCAACACAACCACCTGTGAGTGCTAAAGTAGAAGCTCAAGGGCGCCAGGATTCTGAACTTTAACAAGTGCTCCAAGTAGCTCCTCTGTTCCCCAAAATGTGAGACCGCAGTGTAGTACTGGTGTGTTTTGAGATGCTGCCCCTTTTAACACTTTCTATGGTGGAAAGTAAGAATTTTAATGTTCTTGGATCTGATGGCTAAGGTTACTATATGCTTATCCATTTTCCATATTTCTGTTTCTCTTTAGTACTAATAATAGAAACTTAATGTTTGCCTGAGCTCCTTGCTGCCCGGTTCACATTCCCTAACCTCCCTGACAGTGAGATGCAAGAGGGGTTTTTGTATGAGACTTACCAAGTCCCAAAGGGTGGGAGCATGGCCTTTTTCTTCTTTCCTTCAACCTGCTGCCTAGAATGTGCCTATATCAGCTGGAACCCCTGTGGCACATGCTGGAGCCCCCGCAGTACATCCTGGACCATGAGGACACGGCTGATACCTGGGATTGCTGGGTCACAAAGATGATTTCAGGAAACCACCTGGTTCTGGACTGTCTGTGACTGGACCTCTTTTACATGAAAGAATGAAATGTATGTTTTATCCCTTGTTGAGAAGGGTAGGTGGTCACTGTAATACACAGCTGAATGAGACTACTAACTGGTACAGAAACCTATTTAGGATGATACATTCACGTCAGTCTCTTTTTTCAGATTATTCTAACATTTCCCAAGTATCATTATTGACCATGAGAGTGAGAGTTGTTTCTGAATATTAGTAGTGATTTTGTTAAATTTCTGTGGGCTCAAGAGTCAGAGGGGCACTCCTGGTCTTGCTTACAATTTCAGAAAGTTGTGTGTACCTTTGGCTGTTGCCCGCAGGAAGGAGGTAGGTTTGCAGCGACCCAACTGGCCAAGGGGGCTCTAGAGAGGATGGCAGCCCCAAGGACAGCTGTACATACAAGAATCTTGATTGCCTGTTAAAGTAATTGATCATTTAGTGGTGCCCTCCATGCTCCATGAAGTTAACCTTTATCAGACTTAAGGCTAACGCTGTTACATATGGATGAAATGCAGTGTCTTAAAGATATTCGAAGCTTAAAGTGTTCCTTTTACCTTGAGGAAGAAAAGATTGTATTCCCTTTCTCCCATTAATATTTTTTATTTCTTCTGTTTCCAAATATGATGCTGTTAAGTCCTTATCTTTGTGTAGGGATGGCACTTCTAACCCATATTGACTTTTAAGATAAGATGATGTGCAAACACAGCAGAGTAAGATTCTGTTTCCTTCACTCATGTCTGCTCAGTTATTTGAAGTCATTTATTAGAGGCTTCCCCCTGCTTTTTTTTTTTTCTTTTTCATTCTGCTATAAATGCAATTATAATCTTTAACACAGTTACCTTTACTGATACATTGATGAATGGGATGGCGACAGATTCATGTGCATAAATAATTTGTTATTAAAATTCACATTCCAGCATCTAGTGTAACCTGGTTATGTTAGAACAGGGGTTCTCAAAGTGTGGTCCCTAGACCAGCAGCGTCCGCATCACCTGGGAACTTGCTAGAAATGCAAATTCTTGAACCCCACCCCAGACCTACTGAATCAGAAACTCTGAAGGTGGGGCCTGCAAATTGTGTTTTACAAGCCTTTTAGGTAATTCTGATGCCTGCTCTAGAACCAGTGCTCTGGAGTGAGTCTAGTCATAATCTTCAAATCAATCCACCAAGAATGCTTAAAGGTTAATATTCCTTAATGCATCCACTCAAGTGAAATCCTAGAGAGACTCTCACATGTTGGATAGCAAACATTTAATTTTTTTATTATATTCTTATCTCATCCATCTTCAGTCTATAGGTAACTGGGCCAGGCAATAAGATGACTTAATTTGTGCTAAAATAGCACTAACAACAACAATACCTTAAATTGTATAGAATTTTTTCGGTCTTCAAGATGCTGACACATATAAAATTTCATTTGATTATGCAATAGATTCAAAGATATGCCTGAGTCAATACAATTTAATTGCAGGAAAGGAATAATAAACACAAATTGTTGCAGGGCCATGTCTTATTCTATATATTTTTTTGTCTATATATCTCTGCTTCTCTAGCATTAGAAACTATACTTGGTAAAATAAATATAACTTAATAAATGAACACCTGAATGAATAATATGCAAGTATTTTGTGATTTGCTAATGAATTAGGGGGAAATCGATGGGAATCTTAAGCCAACTCCATTTGCACAGAGAGAGGATTTTATTAAAAAAAGTTTCAATTTTCTAACTATAAATTTGACACTATGACATCTGACAAAGGTTAATATTTACTGACTTAGAGATGCTACTGCAAGGATTGACTTATTGTCTTCATTTTAATAGAAAACATGAACCCAAGATAGCTATTGAGTCACACTCTTGAGGTCACTATTCTTTTTGTGTTATTATTAAATATTATTATACAGGAGAATATAATTTTTCAAGGACACAATTGTAACATTTTGGCATTGATTTGAAGAATTATTAAATATATTTTTATTGTACCTATAATAGGAATTGGGATATTATGCTTCATTAGTTTACTAAATATAGCCTAAATAGCATTTTAAAAATTATACTAAAAATAAAATTAAAAATAGCTAAAATATGAGAGAAAATAAAACAAAGCAAAGAACCTCTGAAAAACCCTAACACCTAGCTAAATGCTAAGTTTATTAAAGGCATTAACCAAGTCCTTTTCCAGGATCGTCATCCTAACCAAATATTTCAGGGTTTGATAATATTTTCTCTTAGCTCTGAGACTCTTAAAAAATAGCATCAATCCTAAGACTCTTAATCTTTTCATAAGCTTTCCAAAAACAGCAAATCCCAAACCACAGTGTTTTGAAGCAAACTTCTGATAAAGAATTTGGAGTATTTTCAATAAGAGTAACGTAAAATTAAATTTCCAAAAGTGTGCTTTAGTGGAAAAGATCCAAGCTTCAAAGTTAGAAAATCAGGCTTCAGTTCTACCTCTGTAATTTACTAGCTATAAGGCCAAGTTATTTATCCCCCTAAACCTCAGTTTTCTCATCTGTAGTTTGGGAGTGATAATAATACTTACCTCATAGAGTTTTTAACATCAAACCAAACTATGTGTATTAATTTTCTAACCTAGTGACTGGCAAACAGAAATTCCTCCATGCATAATAGCTCTTACTATTATAAAAGAAAATTATAGTGTACATGAAGTAATTTGTAAAACATAATTTGTAAAACATAAAAAGATAGATAAATGCTGATTGATATACAGTTGACCCTTGAACAGTCGGGTGGGGGGAGCGGTTAGGGGAATCAATCTCCCCTGCACAGTCAAAAATCTGCATGTAACTTTTGATTCCCTAAAAACTTAACTGCTAATAACCTACTGTTGACTGAAAGCCTTACCAATAACACAAACAGTTGATTAACACATCTTTTGTACGTTATATGTATTATATACTGTATTCTTGCAATAAAGTAAGCTAGAGAAAAAATATTATTAAGAAAATCACAAGGGAGAGAAAATATATTTTACATATTAATATACTTACATTAAGCAGAAGGGAAGCATCATAAAGGTCTTCATCCTCGTCATCTTCATGTTGAGTAGGATGAGGAGGAGGAGGAAGAGGAGGGGTTGGTCTTGCTCTCTCAAGTATGGTAGAGTTGAAAGAGGTGGAAGAGGAGAGGCAGGTACGCTCAGTGAGTATAACTTTATGAAAATACATCATAATTTCTCTTTGACTATTTCTTTTTTCATTGCTCTAAGAATGCGTCCATACGTTACCAATCCTTCTATGTTTTGCTTTAGTTTCAGTGCCCGTTATCATAGGAGAGTCCATGTCATAAAAGAAGTTGCAAGCAGCCTTGAATAATTAAAGCCCTTCTGCCAGATTGTCTACTGTCAATCTGTTTTCTGGCACAGCTTCTGTTATATCTCCTTCCTCATCATCTTGCACTGGTTAGGCAACACTTATTTCCGTGAAGTTGTCTTCTGTCAATTCCTCTGATGTGGTGTCTATTAGCTCTTGAATTACTTCAAGTTCCATATCTTGAAACCCTTTACCCCTTCCCGCCACTTTTTTTTGTCATTTCCACAATTTCTTTCATGATATTCTTGATTGGCTCTGTTATAAATCCTGTGAAATCACGCACAACATAGTTTTGGACATAGTTTTCTCCAGGAGGAATTTATTATTTCAGGCTTGATGGCTTTCACATATTTTTCTGTAACAATGATGGCAGCTTCAATGGTGTAATTCTTCCAGATTCTTATGATGTTCTCTCTTTTGGGCTTGTCTTCCATGGAGTTGATAATCCTTTCCATAGAGTACCTCTTGTAAAGAGCCTTAAAAGTCCTTATGACCCCCTGATCTAAGGGCTGAATTAGAGATATTGTGTTTAGGGGTAAGTAGACCACTTTGACATCTTTGATGATGAACTCATGGAGTTCTGGGTGGCTGGGGGCAGATTGTCCAATATCAAAAGAATTTTAAAAGGCAGTCCCTTACTGACAACGTACTTCCTGAACTCAGGGACAAAGCATCAATGGAACCAATCCAGAAAAAGTTTTCTCATTGTCCAGGCCTTCTTATTGTACAAACAAAAGATTGACAGCTGATGTTTATCTTTTCCCTGAAAGGCTTGAGGGTTAGCAACTTTATAGATAAGGGCAGTCCTGATGATAAACCCAACTGCTTTTGCACAAAACAGTACAGTTAGTGTATCTCTTCCTGCCTTAAATCCTGGCACTTGCTTCTCTTCCTTATTAATAAATATCTTTTGCAACTTTCCCTGTCCCCCAGAATAGGACATTTTCTTGTGTGTGAAAACCCATTTAGGCAGATATCCTCTATGATTTTCTTAATGACATCAGGGAAATTTGTCTACTTTCTCTTGGTCAGTAGAAGCTGCTTCTCCTATTATCATGACATTTGTAAAGCCAAACCTCTTTCTGAAATTATCAAACCATCCTTTGCTGGCACTGAATTCTCCAGCTTTAGATCCTTTACCTTCCTTTTGCTTTAAGTTGTCATATAATGATTTTGCTTTTTCTTGAATCATATTAGGGACTATAGTATACCTTTCTTATAGCAATCCTACACCCCCATTGAAGCTGCATTTTCAATATGAAATGAAAAGGTATTTCACAAAAAGTGCAAATTTTTTTGCCTGCTGGTGTAGCTGCAGTGATAGCTTCACAAATTTCCTTTCCTTTTTTTTTTTTTTTATAGTGGTCCTTACATTGGATTTATTTATCTTGAAATGGTGGGCAACCACAGCTGTAGACCTCAATCTAGAGTACATATCAAGCAACTCAATTTTTCTTTTAGTAATGTCATGACTTTTCTCTGCTTCTTGGGAGCACATCCAGCATCATGAGAGGCACCTTTTTATGGGTTCTCATAGTGTTATTCAAGGTTTACGATATTGCTCTGAACACGATGAAAAAAACATGAGAACCATGAGAGGTCACTTTTTACTGCCATATGCAATTTACTGGAGAAACAAAATGCTCACAAGAAGATGATTAGCATCATGTGGTGTTTTAAGTGGATACTCTTAACACTTAACCTGACCCCAGTAGCAACAGGAAGTGGCTACAAAATTATTACAGTAGTGCAGTATGTACTACAGTCAATTTATACAATTAGGACTTAATACTGCATCTTTACATTTGTTTATATTTCTATCAACAGTGATGGTGCCATGTACAGTCTATAAGTGTGTGTGTGTAAATTTTGAGAAATTTTAACTTTTTATAACAGATTTATGCATATTTTATGGTAGTAAATGATAAAGCAGACTAGTATTTACATATATTTCATGCAATCATGACATACCTAACATTTTCTTAATTTTGGGGGTAATTCTAGGCTACATGGTTCATCTGTGAGTTTTTTCAAATTGTTGCAAATCTCCAAAAAGTTTTTCAATATGTTTATTGAAAAAAGTTGCATATACGTGGACCTATGTGTTTAAACCCATGTTGTTCAAGGGCCAACTGCATTAATTTTTTGCCAGAAACAAAGTGAAATACGATTATAGTTGGGGAATTACTCTTCGTAAGCACACATTTAGACAAATTCAAACAAGTTTATTTACATGACTTTCCTTAGTTAGTGCAGCTAAAGACACACACAAAATTTGAGGAAATACCAAAGTCTTTTACCAATTTGTACGAGGGAAACTCATATGCAGTTCCTTGGTAGTTAGAAAGGAAGTTTGTCTATCTGAGAGATAAATATAATCTAAAAAAACACACAAACGCAGACAGACACACACACATACAGATGCACTTACATTTATACTAGGGGTCATTGGGCCCTCTTGCCATCTCTTGAATTCTGGTACTGTAAAAGATAAAGAACTATAAAAGATAGGCACATTCCGATAGCCTGCATGTTCTTTATTTGGTAACATGAGTATGGCATTCAGATTTTTAAGAGAAAAATAAAGCTGACAAAGCAAGTGAGTGATGTCATCCAGAAATGATCCTACCTTAGGTTCTTAAATAACTTCCACATCAGCATCTATTATTAATACTTATTCTAAATAAGCAATATCATCTTGGAAGACAACTAGCGTATTACCCTTTACTTCACTGAACTCCAACCTTGCCTGACTTAAGTACCATGTGCTAGGATTTTGAAGATGAATAAGGCACAGTATTTGCTCTTGACTAGTTCAGCAATCCAACTTGGCAGGACGGAAAAGAAGGACAGATAACTGTAAGAACCCAGGTAATTGTTGACTACAGAGCCGAAATCAGGCAAGTGAAAACAGCCAGCAGACAAAGCACCCAACTAAAACACACTCACCTTGAGTGACCTTCATGATGACACATACATAGTGTGGATACCTTATAAATGATACCACAGACAAACCAGTCAGAGAAGGTTTAACAGCAAGAATTCAGAGCTTCTAATAGCTATGAGGTCCTAATGTTTCTTGTAGTTACAGTCACCAGTGATTATTTTTGTAGAGCTGTGGTTTTTAGTGTGTGGTCCATAGACCTCGGAAGTGCCTGAAATCATTTCAGGGGATCCATGAGGTCAAAACTATTTTTATAATAATGCAAAGATTTTATTTGCCTTTTTTACTGTATTGACATTTGTAGTGATGGTGGAAAAGCAATGGTGGATAAAATTGGTGGTGCCTTAGTAAAAATCAAGGCAGTGACACCAAACTGAACTAGTAATCATTGTATTCTTAAATGCTGTGTAAAAATTTGTCAGTCTCACTGAAAAAAAAATCTTTGATTAAGCAACAAAATTATTTATTGATTTTATTAAATCTTAATATTGAATATGTGTCTTTCTAATAGTCTGTGTAACAAAATGGGAAGTCCTTCTGTATACTGAAGTAAAATGGTTGTCTTGAGGAAAAACACTCGTGCAATTATTTGAGTTGCAAGCTAAACTAGCTAGTTTTTTCTAGAACATGATTTTACTTGAAAGAATAACTAACAGATATTCAAACTTGAACATATGGCAGAAATTTTCTTGACAATGAATGAAGTGAATCTCTCACTTCAAGGAAAACAACTGATAATAGTTATTGCTCATGATAAAATTTGAACTTTCCAGTGAAAACTAAAATTTTGAAAAATCTGTATTGACCACTGTGAACTTGACTTAAACATTTTTATAATTAGATTGTATTATTAATGGATGACTTTTTGGTATTTTATAATGTGTCAACATTTAGAAGTTTTACATAATTCAGTGAAGCAATATTTTCCAAACACTGATGCTTGGTAATACAAAATCATAAAACAGTAAAGGATTCATGAAACATGCAAGATAGACCAATGGATTTTAATGTAACAGAGTAGAAAAGGTTCATTAATATGATTTCATATTTAATACTGCAAGTAATTAATCTATAGAAAACTGCCACTTGAGTTTTGGTGTAGTATCAAAAAAGATATCCAAAATTATCTCAAATGGCTACTAAAACAGTTCTCCCTTTTCTAACTACATGTCTGTGTGAGTCTGAATTTTGTTCATATGCTTCAACTGGAGCAGCATATTACAACAAATTGAATGCAGAAACAGACATGAGAATCTGGGCGTCACCTATTAATCCAGACATTAAAATTATTTGCAAACATACTAATTAATGCCACAATTCTTACCAAGTTTTATTTTTCAGAATGATATAGTTACTCTTCATAAAATCGTGGTTCATTTTAACATGTAACAAGTTTATTATCTTTGGGTGAATTAATAAATATTTTTAAATGTCTCCTTTTCATTTCTAGTAAGGTCAATATCAACAGGCATAACCCATGTAACTAAGATCTCTTTGGAGCACTCAATATTTTTTAAGGGTATAAAAGTTTCCTGAAGCAAAAGTTGAGACTCACTAGTGTGAAGTATAAGAAAATGACTGTTGGTAACATTTTGATTTCTCAATCACACTCTCTTAGGAAGACCTCAACGATCTTGGCCAAATGTCGTGTATGAGCATAACAGGGCAAGGTTAAAATTGCTGTGTTGAGTATAATCGAGGAGTCCCGTGGGGCAGTGGCAGGGATCCTTAAGGGGCTTTCTGCAGATCTGCTGGAAGCGACTCTCCCTTACAAGCAAGTCCCTCTGGTAAACTCCTCAGGCCATTTATTCTCTTAAGGCCAAAATACTACCAGCACTGGAGCATAAAGTACTTTGATTTTGTGATACCCCAGGATGTAAAAAATTATCTCAAGGGATGATTATAAAAAGCTCTGTGTCAAATAACTTTAATTTTGTTTTAATTTTTAAAAGGTTTATACACATTGAACTTAGGATTGCTTTTTAGAGGTGTGCATGTATATGTTTGTGTGTGTGTGTGTGTCTGGTGTCTAAAATTTACAAGCTGAAGGGTCTGGACTTTAAAACGTTAAAAGGCATCTCATGGCTGTAGGGACAATGGTTATGACATGAACTAATATAATCACTACTGAAGCTCACCTGTTATACTTTTCCCTCAACTCCAGCCACTTTATTCTTTTGTTTTTCCTCTTCCTTCCCTGCAAGGTTTTAGCTCAGTATCCTTTTTGTAATTGACTCCCCCAGGCTCTGTCCATTTTTATTAAGCACCAAAATGTCAGCTAGTTAGCCAAAAGATGTTGCTGAACTCCACACAGTGCACTGCACACACATATTTAAAGTTATACATGCAGAAGGGAGGTCTTGTGCAGAGCCAGGAGTAGGTCACAAGGAGTAGGAAATCCTCTCTTCCCTTCCATTCCCTGTAGATGCCAGAATTTCCTCTTAGAACAAAATTCCTCCAGCTTAAGACTGAAAACTTGGGGGAAACCCAAATACCTGCAAAGTGGTAATAGAACATTTGTACCTTACTGTGAAGGAAGAAATTCAGGATCTGTTGAGGAGGGATCTGGAAGGAGAGGCTTGGAAGGCAATCACTTCAAGGTGTTTCAGAGGCAGAAGCCTGTCCTATGGGGAAGGAGAGCTGGAAGATTCAAGGGCCAGAGACACCAGTGTTAGTGTCCCCAGGATCCTGTGTGATGCAGTGGCAAGAGCACGAGGGGTGGTTCCAGCCAGGCCTGAGTTTGAATCCCTGTCCCCCACTCACTTACCAGCTGGGTGACTTTAGGCGATCTACTTAATCTCGTTGAGCATCAGCCTCCTCAAGTAGTAAATGAGGACAATTGTATCCACCTTACAGGGCTGAGTGAAGATGCAATGAGAGTAAGTGTGTGCCATGCCTGGAACACAGTAGGTGTCCCATAAATGCCTATTTTCCTTTTCTATTTTAGAGGTTTGCACGCATGCATTTTGACATTTGTCACCTTTTGGATGGGAAAATGGACCCATTTTTCAGGAAACAACTGGACATTTTCTAACCTCTTCCCTACACCTTAATGAGTTTACCCGTTTAAAAACTTTTCATCGTATTTAACACAGACCATTATCAAAAGTTTTGTTAACAACAACAACAACACCACCAAATTCAAAGAATAGAGTGTTCATTCTATTCTCCTGGTCTCCACGGTCAGTTGTGTCTTCCAGAAATTCCAAGAAGTTAGTGAGCCTTGACCTTCCTCTTTTTTTTTTTTTTGGTCAAGCATGCCAGCAATCTTTAATCATGCTGTGATTTTCTACATGCCACCCAGGTTAGTTTCTGCAACAGTCAAACAAAGATTTAACCCACAGCCGCATAAATAACTACTTTCCAGAGAGTCCGCCAAAGCAACTTACTATTATTTTTTAGTATATATGTCAGTTTTCTCCTTTTATTTCCATATTCATTTCTAGAGAGAAGCATTTTTTAATTCTAGATTTTAATAAACATTCAGGCGTCATTACAGTATATATTTTTTCTAGTGCTTACTGTTTTTGTTGGAGTGATTTTCATGCAAAGCATGAAGCTAGTTGAGACTAGTTAAGAGGGTTAGAATCTCAGACAAATGTAAATGGACATAGCCAAGACAAAAACATTTGGCAGACAACAGCCAAAAAAATCCAGAAGAATGAATTTCCCCAGAAATATGAGTAGACATTAAAAAAGCAAAGCACACATCAGATTGTTTACGCGCAGCAAACATATCTTACTCCACCTCCTTTACTGTGGCCGTGATGATACCTGGAGTGATGTTGAAGAAAGGCAAGGATACGGTTCAAAGGAACAGTCTCAGGATGAGTAGCATGGTAAATTATTAATAAGCTCAGGAATAAATATGGTAATCCCAGAGATCTATAGAAAGTAAAAAAAAAAAAAAAAAAAACTAGCAAAAGTATCATTTAAATGAGCTCTCTGTTTTGAATTGTTTTCTTTCCTTTGTTGGCAAATAAATCAGGATCCTTTTACTTAATAAAATGATATTTCCAACAGGAAACTCTTTACTGTTGAGACCCAGGGAAAGCCTTTCTGTTTGGCATTATCTACTCTTCCTTTACTGACCAATGATCAGATGAAAATACTGGAGCTACTTTTTGGAGTGAATGGGGCATATGATACGAGATGAGACAAAAACATCAGTGCTATATAATGATGAAGGTACAACCAACTGGACTTGGTGCCTGATGTGCTCGGCCTGTTTGCATTTCCCTTAGATTTCTGCGTTAGAGATTTACTTTCATTCTTTTCAGATCTCCAGTGCATGCAGTGGGCATCCTCCTTTGGCCTTCCTCTATTTTTTTTTTCCCCTCTCAATAGGTTGTGCGTTTCCTTCAGCCTTTGGGAAATAGATCTGGCAGGTTACTCAAAATGTAGTGGGAATGTCTCGCATTATTTGTTGAACTTCATATAAAGGTCCTCCTTCATCATGCCCACTGAGCTGTTTGCAAAATGGGCTGCAAATAACCATCCATCGCTTTGTATCATTGTTGCATTGTACCACTTTGTTTCTCCTCAAGGTAAGTGCAAGTGATGGTCTGACTGAGATCATAATCATTGCTGCTCAGTACTTGGCCTCCTGCAAAGGTCCTTGTGAGCACACAGACTTTTCGTAAGATGCCACTGGGCAGATATCAGATGGAGCACCCTCTCCCATTACCTCCTCGGGCCTGAAAAACTTAATAACTTGGTATTGTTCAGCAAGTCATTCAAGCGAATAGAGTGGAATTCTACCTGTTCCTCAAGGTAGAGTATCTGCTAAGCTGCTGCAAAGACTGTTAGGCATTTGTAGCTCTGTCTGCTGGTAGAGAGCTCAAGGTTAGGAGGCAAAGTAATGCGAACCCTCAGTGAAAGCTTTGTAACTTCCTGTGTTTGCCTGAAATCATGCACAAATTAAGCCAGTGTGCAAAACAGAGCTCAACAAATAGATTCCTCTTTTTCAGTGGCATTTTTAATGCTATTTTTTCACCTTTTTTTTTTAACCACAGGAGACAGAGATTCTGGAAACAGATCAGAAACACAAGGAGCTGAAACTTTAAAGTGATCAAGCCACACAGTTTCATAAATGATAACATAAAGGTTTTAAAAACATTGGTTGTAATTTCTACTAGGTGTCGCAACTCAGTGAACCATTACGAGTGAACTGGCTCACTGAACCGAACTGAACTGAACAGATGGAATTCCACCCTTACTATGCTTGAAAGGCTCCACGAACAATGCAAGTCTTCTTTCAAGTTCCCCCTCTGAGCGCTCACCTCGCTGATGCCAACGTGTGGGGGCTCCAGGACAGAACACGGCCCCGCAGCTCTTTGTTTGGCTGTGTGGTGCCTCTGTTCACGCAGAAGGAAGGCAGTCCACTTTGAAATCCTCACGGCCACCTGCCTCATTTTCTAAGTCCCAGAATTATTTTCCACTGGTTCCCAAATGTATATTAGAGGCAGAATGTTTGGTCTCTTTTGATTTTCCCTTGAATTGTATGTAATTCACTTTAATCTGTTTGGATACACTTTGAAAGATTTTTTTTTTCTGTTGGTAAACATACCTGAACCACATGACTGGTGTTATTCTTTTTGCCTGTTTTTAGTTTATTTAATTTTTTTTTTTCTTTTCAGAAGGTGAAGGTGAATGTCAGAGCACAGACATTTTCAGTCTTTGCTTGACTTCAAAAATCCAGATGGCACAGGGTCAGTAAACTGCTAATAGAGGGTTATAGGTGTGCGGTTTTTCTTGTTTATGGAGGTGCTAAAAGAGAGTCCTGGACGTCAGAAGGCTGTTTGTAAATAATTCATTAAATATTAGTCAATTACTATAATTCATTCATTTGATAAATATTTATGAGGGCTAACTAGTACCAGACACTATCCTGGACATTGTGTGAGTCTAAAATGGAATGAAGTTCCTATCTTTGCCTTCAAGGAAATCATAACTTAGTAGGCGAGATAAGCTAGACATAGGTAACTATGCTTTTGAAAATGCAAAAGCTCCTTGAGATCTACACTTCCCCCTGCTCACCTTCTTCTTTTGACTCCTGGTCTGTTGACATGTAATTAGCATGCTAATGTCTTCAGTTTTGGAGTTTTATACATATGCCTCCTTTCAAGGGTCATGTTTCATAAAGCTCGAAACTGATTTTGGATCTTTGAAAAATCAGACCATTTCTTCAAAGCATGTTCTAACAGGGTTCGGGAGACAATGAACCAGAGATAAAGCCAGAGGGGCCAGGACTGGGAGTTTGTTGGTTAGGCACAAAAGGTACCGGCAGGTGGATCACTGATTAATTCCAGAGAGGTCAGCTGAGGGAGAGATTAGCAAGTATGAGGTCCAGAATCCAGGGAGACAGGCAGCAGGGATCAGATACTGAGGTTAGGATTCCGGAACACACAAGGTCAGGAGGTGAAAAAGAGTTTTTTTGAAACATGGGGTCATGAGTCCGGGTCAAAACTCTTCAACCACAGGAGATTAGGAGCCATTCAAAAGGCCTGAATAGCAAGCCTAGGATGTCAACAGAAAGCGTAAATTTGATGCTGAGTGGTCCTGTGGCTCTCAGCCCCTCGCATGGCTCTGAGCTAGGGCCAGAACTGGTTGCAGGGATGGGCATGTCTATATGAGTCCACAAGTGGACAATTTTTGGATTAGATGAAAGGATAGGGCAGAGAATTAGATATTTCGTGAGAACATTAAAATACAGCATTTGCAAGCTGTTTGCAAATCTGGACTTCTGAGTTTATATATTCCTTAGGGATTAAATCTGCCACTTTATTTTTAGGCAGTAAAATACAGTACTGAAACCCAGTGTTTAGCATTTGTTAATTTGAGTTTGAGTCCATGTAATGCTCTTATAAGCTGTATGGACCTGTGTAAGGTACTTAATCTCAAAAGACATGGTTTCTTCAAGTGTAAAATAGGGATGATAATGCCTATCTTAGAGTTCAAAATATTCAACGTATAAAAATAATAGATGCAAAATTATTAGTTGTAGACATTATCATCATCGTCATCATCATTACAAACTTGGATTTTTTATTGAGGAACTTTATCCAAAATTTTTTCCCTTTCAAAATGCAAGTAATATATTAATTTTTTATTTAATATATGAAGTCAACAGCTTCTATTCCCATTGATTTTTTTTTAAAAACCCAGTCACTCAATTTTTTTCTTTGCTTGTTTTGTTTAATAGGCCTGATAGACAGTAATAGCACAAGCTCATAAGAAAATATATTTAAAAATTCTATAGAAAATATTTCTAAGCATACTCTCAGAGGTGTCCGTCTAGTAACATAGATTCAAACACCAGCAGACTGGATGTCTAGGGAAAGCAAATCTAAATCCTTCTCTATCTTGTTCTAAGTATGACTCATCATGGAGCAAATATTTTACATTGTCACTATCCTCAAACCATGCAAAAATTAGTTCCTATATGACTCTTTGAATTTCCTATATAGGAATCAAGTTAATAACATTTTTGTTTGTACACGTGGGAACAACATATGTGGTTGGGACTTAAACCAAATGGATGCTCAATTGTGGAATTATCCAGAATGTATTTTAACTTAATTCTTATTTTAACTACTCCCCATGAGTTGCTATTGAAAAAATATCTACAAGTGGAAGACTGAGGTGGGTACTAATAGATATCATTATGAAGAAAAAAAAATCATTTTTCCTCCCTCTTCACATTGGGTTTTCATAGCACACTAGTAAAAATGCTAAAGTAACATCACATAAAAGACAGATTCCTGCTTTCTGACCTAGACCTGAGCCTGGATTATTATAGGCTCTTGAGAAGTTTTTGAAAGGAATTTCAAGTTCCTGCATGTGCTTGTGTTCTGATTCTTGCTACCTATTCCCCTTGCCTGGGCTCAGTAGCATTTTTCACACCCATTTCTGAGACCTAAGCCATTTGTGTTGCTCTATGCTAGTGTCACATGGAGCGTGGGGTCAACTTAAATGCTGGTGGACAAGGAGGCCATTGTCTTAAAAGCTAACATCTTCTTTGTCTTGTTCCACAATTAGATAAAATTTCTTCATCTATAGATTAACTAAGGTTATCTCAGAACTTTATGGTTTAAGCTGGGGGACAGCAGAGCTGTGGTGACCTGGTCATGTGGGCATTTCCTCAGTGGTGGATGTGGAGTTGGTAATGGCTTTGCAGTTGTAGATTCTCCCTACCCCACGGGCATCAGGTAGGAAGGCAGAGCAGTGAGAAATCGTGTCTGCATTCAGGTTCTGTGCAGCCCCGAAAAGCTGAGGAAAGAAGGAGCCAACTGTGCCACGCTCCAGCCGCACTCTCAAAGTGTGTTCAGCCGCTGAAGCAGCTCTCCAACCCATCTCTCCTGCTCTTCAGTTTCCTGGGCTGAAGTCGGACTGAAGGGAGAGCACTTTTAAGGACCATTTCTCTGGAAAACCTGCATTGAGAGCCTCCTCTTCCATTGAGAGGGAGGAGGGCTGGGGACATAACTGCCCTTATGCAAACAGAGTAAGGGAGAACTTCAAAGACTGCTTGAAGAGCTTGCCATGCCTCCTCTGGGTTTGTGCCCAGAGTGGACTGAGTCTGCCTTCCCAAAGTTCCTTCCCCAACACATCTTACAGATTTACAGTATTTTCACCCCATGCTGTTGGCTTTGAATGCCTATCTCTAATCCTTCACTTCTTTCCTTCAAGTTCATGTGTCATCTCCTATGCGACATTTTCTCACATACTCATTTGCTCCAGCCCTGCACAAATTTAATTGTGCAATTCTCTATACTTCCATAGCAGTTATTTATGAATCTTTCTTCTCCATTCATCCGTGAACCTCTTCACAGGAGGTTCTATCTAATCTTATTCATCTTTGGGAGGCAGAGTAAGTTAGTGGTTAAGAATATGGACTCTGGCATTAGAAGGTTTGGGTAAAATTTCTGCTTCCTTCATTTCCTCGCTATGTGATCTTGGAAAAGATGTTTAACCACTCTGAATGGTAGTTTTGTCCTCTGTAAAATGGCAGTGTGTTAACCCATAAGGGTTGCCTTGAGAATTAAAACAAAAATCTAAAGTAATCCAAAACCAAAAATGAAACACTTGGCATATGTTTATTAAGCCCTCAGTGACTGAGCGCTGAATGATTATATTGTTTTGGACACTTAGCACCTAGCATGGTGTCTGACTCAGAGTAGAGCCTCAACACATATTTTGCTCCACTTAGCTGTATCATCCTTAAGCCATGTGGCAAAAAATATGGCTTCAAAAAGGCAGCACATGTGTGTATATGTGTGTGCATATGTGTATGTGTATGTGTGTATATATATAAAATATATATATGTGTATATATATATATATATATATATTTCACTGCAGGATGGGAAGGAAAGAGAATAGAGCTGTACTGTGAAAGACAGTATCAGGGAGATGGGAACTGAAGCACTAAACCCGAATTCATATTTAACACCGCCAAGAGTTTTACCAAGATAAGAAATTAGGGAGTTACAGGCCTTCAGGTCTAACTTTTGGATGGCTTCTCATTCACTATATGAATATAAAAACATCCTATGATTTTTTTTTTTTTTGGTAGCTCAGTTACAATACACACAAAACAGACACCGTGGTGCTAACTTGTCTTTTCTGGGTGTAAAGAAGACAATGTGAAAACATGCAACCAATTTTATCCTAAGTGTCCTCCTGTTTTAAAGCAGGGAAACTGAGATACAAGTCTGGGGACTTGATCAAGGTTGCAGTCAGTGGCAGAACCAAATTAAAATTCATGTTCCCAGAGTCCTTTCCATGCCATTGCTTCACCTACTGACCCATGCTGCTCTACCAAGAAGTACTTCTGATTAAGTGAACTTTCAGGTTTCAGTAACACAAAACCTTGGCAAGGACTTTAGGTAACAATCTCATATCATATACTCTAGTTACTTTTTGGCAAGAACCAGCTGTCTCATATATATGTTGACTTAATTGCCTTGTATAGGCTGACATTGAAGAAAGTGGTGTGTTTTCAACTTTGAACCAAGAGTACAAGAGCTTTATTAAGTCACTATTTGAAAAATAAGGAAGGCAAAAGAAAATGAAGATAGATGCTTTTCTTGTAGATTATACAGTCCATTTTCAGGGACCACGCTCTTTTTGTTCACTATTGTGGTCTCAGAGCCTAGCACAATGCTTGCACTTAATACGTGTTCAATTAATATTGATGAATATGAATGGATGAATGAATGAATACGTGGCAGGGTCAATAGTTCAGGTAGCTCCCTGTGCCTTGATGCAATATTCCCCTAATACTAAAATGATAAATAATTTCCTTCATCCAGGGTTTGTTTTTTCCTTGAATATATGTATATGTAATAGTATGCTAAAACCTAAGTTCTGAGGAAGCTTTCATGATACAACAGATATTGCACATCAGAGTGAGGATCTGCATCAAAATGTGCATTTTTAAAAGCAGGAGCTGGTTTCACAACTGTGGGGCTGGATACTAGAAGAATACTGATCAAAGTGGAGGATATAAAACAATTAAGAGAGTAGAAAGGGAGAGCACTTTTAAGGACCATTTCCCTGGGAAAGCTGCTCTGGAAGCCTCCTCCTTCATTGAGAGGGAGGAGGGCTGGGGGCATACCTGTTCTTACTCAAACAGGGAGAGGGAGAACTGCAAAGACTGCCTGAAGACCTTGCCGTGCCTCGTCCGGGCTTGTGCCCAGAGTGGACTGAGTCTGACTTCAGCCCAGAAAATTGAAGAGCAGGAGAGAAGTGTTGGAGAGCTGCTGCTTTGGCAGCTGAGTAGAGGTGAGTTGCTGCTGTATTTGGAAAGTAACTACTCTCTTTTTTTTGAAATCCGGAGAGGCAAAACCCCAGGTGCCAGAGAGGAATCCGATGTAGGAACATAGGCCTGAAGCCATTTTATATCCTGGCAAAAAAGCTGGTCTGGAAGAGGCAATGGGACTCCAGCAGAAAAAGATCTGTATAGAATGGCCCATCTGAGAACCAGGGGTTAAGGTAGGAGTGGGAGTGAGGGTGGGATTGCCCAAGGAGAAGCACAGACTAGAGATGTAGTTGGAGGGGACCAGCAGGGACTCACCAAATGTAGCCACTAAAACCCACATGTGAGAAAGTCAGCTTAAACGTCTTCCAGGCCCAGATAGCATAAAGTCAACAATACAAACATAACTATAGGAATTCACCTAGGAAACTTGAAAACCTGCCTTTCTGCTGCCGACTATCAGTGCTCCAACCCAGGAGGGGTTAGAAACCATTGGCTAATGAGTAGAGTAGAAGCAGTAGAAGTGTGAGGTTGGACAAAGAAGAAAGGTGGATGCCCTTCAGGTGGCAGGAAGCTCTCCTGAAACTGGAGCACCTGATGGACCAGAGAGGATTTAACTCTAAATCAAGTTCGGAATTTCACCATTACTAGAGATGGGCATACATTTATTTGAGACTGTTTTGAACTTACACATCTATTATTAAACAGTAAAATGCAGAGGTAAAGAAGTCTGTTAAAGGGTGCATTTAATGGCAGGGGGAAAGCACCCGTTGAGTACATTTTAAAGAAAGAGGGGAGATCAATATAAAAATTACATTTTGATTATACCTTATAAACTGAGCTTGGTCAAAACAGAAGATATAATATAAAGGTTTCTCTAGATGCTGTTGTGCAAGCCTGGACAGAGCTCTCACATTAAAACTATACAATTTTGGTGGTTTGGGGGAACCACCTCTGTGTACCTGTGGGCACACTGCCTACTTTTTGGGGATGCAGTTGAGGTGAGGCTGCCATGGTTCACCAGGCCTTCCTCCCTGGTAACCAGATTAATAAAAACATATTAGTCTGGCTGGAATCAGAAGAAAAGAGTTGAAAGAGACATAGACAATCATTTGGTCGTACTTGTTGACTTAGTTTATTTTCTGCTGCCATAACCTCAGACTGAGTAATTTTTAAAGGGATTTATTTGTCTCATGGCTCTGGAGGTTGGGAAGTCCAAGATCAAGGACTGGCGAGGCCCTTCTTGCTGCATTATAATGCGGTGGAAGGCATCACATGGCAAGTGAGGGAGCACTTGAGACTGAAGATAAGAGCATTAATTCATTCATGAGGTTGTAGCCCTCATGGCCTCATCACCTCTTGAAGGCCGCACCTTTTAATACTGTTACAATGGTAATTATTAATACATTTCAACATGAGTTTTGGTGGGGACAGTCAAACCATAGCACTCATCTAATGTCCACATTGCCTCCATGATATACTGAAAATCATGTCAATCTGCAGTGGATCTTCCATAGTTCTTTTGTATTTCAGAGCTGCCCCAAGCTGGGTCAATGTTCACTGGCTGGATAAAAAGCATTTGCTATAGTGTGATTCATGTACATGTTTTATTCTCTTAAGATCTTTCAAGGCCATTTCTATACTTTCGTCATTTCCCCTGGCCCCACCAGACCTTATGAGTTGACCTGGCAAAGGAATACTAATATCTTGGTGGAAGAGAGAAGAACATGAAAAGGGTCGTGTCCGGTGCACTGTTGGCTGAGGAAAGGAGACAGGATAAAAGGAATAGGGGTGACCTTTACCGACCACCTGCCCTGTGCTGCAGATGCTTTCCCATGACTGATACGACATACTGTGAACAGTAATTCTGCTAACGTAGTTATTTCTGTACCCTTTGCAGAGAGGAGGCAATGAGGTAAGTGACTTGCTTAGCACCGTGAAGCTAGACTAGTCAGACTCCAAAATCCCTGCTCTTTCTGTAATTCCGTATAGCTTCCTTGCAAACTACATTTTAAGTACATTTTAAAAGCTTGCTTGTGACTTCTTTCATTCTTTTTAATTTCCAGAATCTAATTCCATATCAAAGCTGATAGTATTTTTAAATAAGGAAATTGTTTTTGATTTCGATTACTACATTTTTATGAGACTACATTGACTCCTGTTATTAGAATTGAATTTCAGGATAGCGAATGTCATGTTTTCTCTTAGCACTGTATACCTTTCCATTATAGCGTACAACAGTTGATTCCAATCAACTTTTTTTTTTAACTCATTCCACATTTCCAATATTTTTATACTTCTATTAGCATTCACAAATATTCTCAGAAGTGTGTTCCAATCTGGTGATATTATGATAACTTTCCCCTAGGGGTTTATTAGCTTCTATGTTACAGTATTCATTTCACCTACTTTCATTTCCCTGGACTAAGTCCAGAATAGCCCCTGGTCCTGTTGACTGCTTCACAAGCTGTGTGAGGAAACGTTTTGCAACGCACTCAGAGAAAAGCATCCATCTGATTTTGTTCCTGTGATCTATCAGTCATTGTCAGGGGATTGAAATTGCATCATATTGACTACTTTTGTTTCTTTATTTCTCTAATGACTCCACTCTCTCCACTCTCTCGCTCTCTCTTTTTTTTTTTTTTTTGTTCATTATTGCCTACCTTTCTGTTGTAGGCAAACATACCCCCTCACATTAATATTTGTTTTTATAGATTTTATTTTTTTTTTAAAGGTAGGCTTTCTATGTGGTCTGACTTTTTTTGGAACCAAGTGGACAAAGAGTCCCAACTTGAGCCCATGTTACATTTACTAGCATTTTGACATGCTTCTGGAGGTAGAGTTGCCAGAAGCCAGGCTATTGCCCTCCAGGATAAAGCAACCTTGTAGGAAACACCTTCTCCTAAGGAAGTTTAAGGGTAAAAAGTGAATTTCAAGTGGAAGGGGGCATTCTAAGTATGGCATGGTGCTTGTTAAAAGAAGGGTCCAGAAGGCTGGTTATAGGGATTTAAACGTGGGTCTTTAGGATGGGGGACATGGAAAAACAATACCAAGTAAAAGTGAAAAGGGCGATTTCTCCATCTCTGAGGGATAATAAGAACACAAGTTGTAAGCAGCATTGATATCAGTGCCCGTGCTGTTGCTGTGCTGCCCTAGAAGTGGCGGTGCTAGAGACAGCCGTACAGGTAGGGCTGGCGGTGGTGGCACTAATAATGGCACTAATAAGTCCACGGTGTACTTGTAGAGCCCTCAAAACTGGGCACTGGGAATATTGTCATGTATGTGGGCATCAATGGTAGTGACAGCAGTTTCTGATGAGCAGTGCTGAAACCCGTGGAGGTAATGCCACTATAAGCCTTTGAGAAAGGGTGAAGGTTGGACATCTTAATAGCTCAAAGAAAGAGAAACTAACAATTTCTAGAATTGTTTGGTAACTTGAGAATGGGGGTTGAAATTCCTAGAAAATGGGTGGTGATGGAGTCAGAGAAATACTATTTTGTAGCTTTATGTCCATTTTCTTAGCTCCAGGCTGATATGGCCTGAAAAACACAAGAAATAACAAGAATAAGAATAACCTCAACAACAGAAAGTAACATGCTGTGTGGGGCACTGTTGCATTCCTGACAATAATTCTGTGGGATGACCCTATTGTTGTCTCTATTTTATATATGATGAAATCTAGGTACAGGGAAATCAAATTCAAGATCATATAACTAATAAGTGATAAGCTGTAATTCAAACATAGGAAGTCTGGCTCCAGAGGCCATGTTTTTAACCATCCTATGATGCTGTGGAACCTCATTACTTTAATCTCAAGTAAATATAATTTTTTGAAGAATTTTTTTCAAGGGCTGGTGAAATTTTATCTTCATTCTACTGAAAGAAAACCCCACTGAATACATTAATTCAAAATTGGGAAAAGAATGTTAAATTTACTTAAGAATAAATATTTCTTTTAATAACCAAAATATATTAATTGTAAAATAAAACTCTTTCTGCCCCAGATTTTTTTTTATTTCTCTTAGTCTTCCAATTGTTTTGCATTTTTTTCTTGCATTTATATTTCTATACCAGTTGTTAGTGCCCCAGATCCTTCTCAGATCATACCTGGACAATTGTAATGGCTCCACAGTGAGATGTCCTGACAATTGTCTCTCACTTCTCCGTTCATTTCATATACTGCGTTGGACAAATGGCACCAAGACGTTAATCACTTGTAATCTGCTCCAGAACCTTTGTTGGCTCTAAATATTGGTACAATAAATTCTATACTCTTTAGCCTGGAGTTTAAGACTATTCATGTGTATGTACATTTATACAGTGTCTTCCCCATATTATTTCCTTATTTCAAAATATTCACCCTGTTAAACACTTAACTCTCCCACACTAGTGGTCCACAAACATACCTTTAATACTTCTCCTCTGCAAAATTACAGAAAATTACACTACTTCTCCAAGACTTTGTTCAAATCCTATACCTTCTGGCAAATTCCACTCAGCAAAAGTCTTGTGGCACGTATGATGTCTTTGTGTTCATCTTAAAAAGACCTCTCCTCTCTGGTCTGAAGCAGGCCTGCCTTGGGACAGAGATATCGGTGAATGTGCTGGGGCTGGATTTCTGCTCTTTTCCCCACCACACACAAATGTTCTGTAAGTAGCCTCCCTGTCCTCCACTGTCCCCTATGCAGTTTTCACCCTGGGCCAAATTCCTTAAGCAACAATTGCCTCTACCATGCATTAGGTAATTAATTACGTATTGCTTGGTTACATCTCTTCAATTGTGGTTTTAAAATTCTTTTATCAATATATATATATTTTTTTGAGACAGAGTCTCACTGTGTTGCCTTGGCTTGAGTGCCGTGGCATCATCCTAGCTGACAGCAACCTCAAACTCCTGGGCTCAAGCGATCCTCCTGCCTCAGCCTCCCGAGTAGCTGGGACTACAGGCACGCAACACCATGCCGGGCTAATTTTGTCTCTATATTTTTTTAGTTATCCAATTAATTTCTTTCTATTTTTGGTAGAGACGGGGTCTTGCTCTTGCTCAGGCTGATTTCGAACTCCTGAGCTCAAACAATCCACCCGTCTTGGCCTCCCAGAGTGCTAGGATTACAGGCATGAGCCACCGTGCCCAGCCTCTTTCATCAATATTTTAAATTTTTAATGTGTTACTCTCTTATGTCTCAGCATTTTTCCTCTTGAAGGCAGGGTTAATATATTATACTTCTTTGAGGGTCTCACAATACACAGCACAATGTCTTGGATTGTGGGAACTCAGATATTTGTTCATTTTACTTGTATTGTTTTTATGCAAATAAACATAGCTATTACAAATGAAACATGAATTTGTTGGAAGTAATGATCAACAACTGGCTGTCCATCATTAGCTAAAAAAGATAATGTTTACTTTACAACAAAATACACTCCCCCCCCAATGATGATGTGATTATACTTTACCTTTACTTTGATTATGTGTCTTTTGCATTCTGATATATTGAAGTGTCTACAGCTACAAGTGGGGAGAATTATTCTTGTACTTTGATTGACATAGAATGTTATATGATCTTGATTAGAGTTAGGTTTTTTGACATAGTTATTTTGTCAACTATTTATGAACACAAAGTACTTAAGGGGAAATAAAGAGGAAACATTTCAGCTGCCTTTATGAGTTTTAATTCTGAATGGGAGAAAACATTCATTAACAAATACAACGCTAGTAAGACAGGTATTGTAACTTCCATTAAATGCATTACAGGAAACACGAATTAGAGTTTTAGAAGACACAGGAAGCTGTAGCATTTACATTTGAGCTGGACCTTGCCATGGGGCAGATAGGGTAAGTAGTCATATTGATGTGAAAGATATTCCAGGCAGAGGGAAGGCATGGAGAAAGTCAGGTTGAAGAACCATTCTTGGAATCAAAAACCTTTTTTTTTTTTGGTGCAAATGATCCCTGAACAAGGTATTCTTCACAAGGCTATATCTATACACCTTCCAATCACTACATATCTAATTTATGACGTCTGCCTAAGGTGGATTGTCACAGCATTGCCTATTTCAGTCCTTGGCAATAATACCTATAAAATTAGAGGAATTATGTGCTAGCTACATGTTTCCTAATACTCATGCTCTAAAAGGAAAAATCTTCAGATGGAGAGAGGCGGCTGTAACATTGACACTTAGGTTTCTCTTAAGTTTTCTTTTAGGGTTTCCTTATTTGAAACAAAATTTTCAGCACCTTGGCCAGACTTGGGAATATTCTGCAATACTATTGAGAAAAACCAAACCTTTGGTCTTTTCTATTCATCTTAGCATAGTTAAGGGAGACCGAAATTTTCTAAAGGAATGTTAGTTTAGCAGTGTGTGAGTGGTATTTCTCCTTCTGGTTAAGACAGACTGCCAAGAACAAGTGAAAAAGCTGAAAAGCGCTTAAAAATCTCTAATTGGATGCATTAACTCTAATTGGGCTAGGGTTAGGGTTAGCTACCATGGCTGTCAATACTTGAGGGACCATGGGTTCAAGGAGAGGCAAGTGCACTGAGGTTATCTCAGTTATTTTGTTCCATATTTGCTGTCAGTGCATCTGTGCACTCATATGTGGGGTGGATTTGAGAGCTGAGAAGCTGAACAGAGTTCTGTGCTAGTTTTACCATGCTAGGGAAATAAAAACTGGAGTTCAGGGCTATGAAGGAAGCCAGAATTTGAAGTCCAGGTCCTAAAAGAAGTGACATTTGCCAATTTGTGAGCATCACCTATGAGGTTGAGAAAGCCAAAAAGAAACCTTTAGTTGAGGGGGTGGGGAGAAAGTAAACTTTCAGCAATCTGGTGGTCTTGAGGAAACAAATTAAAATTCAAGGCCCACTTAGAAAACGTGTCAGACTTGCAGTTGAGACCCATGAAGTCTATGTTTTACCAGTAAAGGTGGAAAATATTAGTTCTCATAAAAACCAAAAATTAGCTTTAATTCACCTCCATCTACACTGGATTATTCTATTTGTCAGAAGCAAAATTAAATCATCTCTGCAGGAGGATAATATAATTTAGAGCCCTGAGCCATCATGCACAATGTCTAGCATTCAACAACAAACTACCAGAAAGAAAAATACCAGGAGAAAATACCAAGTTGCAGAAAACTAAGAGAAAACAATCAACAAATTAGAAAGAGATCAACAGGTGAGTCAGATCACAGAAATACAGGCTATGGACCTGAAAGTAACTGTGATTATAACATACCAAAGTTAACCAAAAAAGAGAAAGAAAAAAACTGGAGTGGATACATGATATCAGACAAAGTAGACTTCAAGGTAAAAACACTAGGGAGACTTCATGGTCAGCTGATCAGCTCATCCAGAAGATGTAGCAGTTTCAAGTTTGTATGAACCAAATTGCAAATCCTCAAACTATGTAAAGACTGTGTGACAGAATTAAAAGGAGACACTGACAAATCCATAATAATAGTGATAGGTTTAGATACAATTCTTTTAATGGCAGAGGTAATAAGCATGAAAAACTTAGTAAAGATATAGAAAATTTGAACAACACACTTAACACTCTTGACATTTAGAACACTGCTCAAAGCAACTGCAGAATGTACATTCTTTTAAATGCATGTAGAATAGTTAGCAAAACTAAACATATATGGGCCACAAAGCAAACTGCAATGGAATTGAAAGGTTTGAAAACATATAGAATATAGAGCTGGCCCTCTGTATGCATGGGTTTTGTATTTGTGGATTTAACCAATAGCAGATCAAAAATATTTAAAAAATTGCATCACTATGGAATACATACATAATTTTTTTTCTTGTCATTATTCCCTAAACAATACAACTATTTACATAGAATTTACATTATATTAGGTATTATGAGTAATATAGTGATGATTTGAAGTATTACTATATGGGAGGATGTACATGGGTTATATGCAATAACAGGGACTTGAGCATTCATGGATTTGGGTGTCTGGGCAGTCCTGGAACCAATCCCCCATGGATATCAAGGGATCATTGGATTCTATGATGAGAGCTGATTTAAGATTAAAATCCATAACAAAAAGATGATAAAATCTCCAGTTGTTTACAAATTAAGAAATTCCCTTTCATAATCCACAAGTAAATACTTACAGTGGGAATTAGAAAATATTTTTTAACTTAATGATACTAGAGATATATTAAAACTTGTGGGTTGCAGCTAAAGC
>NW_012150952.1:3105915-3133597 GCF_000956105.1 Propithecus coquereli
GGCACTCTAGCCTGGGTAACAGGGTGAGACTCTGTCTCAAAGAAAAGAAGAAAAAGAAAAAAAGAAAAACTATGAAATAACACTGGACACTCATCAGAAAGACTAAAATTAAAAGACTGGGAGATCCGATGCTGATTAAACTGTGGAGCAACTGGAATTTTCACACACAATTGATGGAATTGTAAATCGGGACAATTTCTTTGGAAATTCATTTTTATTTACTAAAACTGGACATATACATTCTTCCATGACTTAGCAATACCAATCCAACAGAAATGAATGCATATCTGTACCAAAAGATATATACATATCTGCACCAAAGGATATATATATCTTTCATCATATATATTTATATATTACATATGATATATGCACTGGTGGTAAGGGGAAGTCACATTTCCATATTTCAGGAGTACAATATGGCATCTGTCAGTTATTACAGAGTGCCTGACAATACGTGATTTCCAATATATATTGTTTTTGCTAACCAGTTGTATTAATAATATCTTTCATCAATGCACATCTAGGCGACCTCCACAAAGTAAATTGGCTGGTAAATCTGCACCCTGTAAATTGATAATTTTGATTGCATTTGATTTCCTTCTTTTACACAATAGTCACATTATTTCAAGGTATGTTCATACATGTTTCAAATTCACTGGGGGAACTTATTATTTAAGAGAACCCATTATTTCAAAACTAACAAAACTACTAACTAATCTATATTACACTCAAACTAAATTCCTCTGATTTTCCTAAACTTTTGGACAACAAAAGTTAGTGTCATTATGGTCTGTTTCAGTTATCCATGGGCTCAAATTCAGTTTTCAAAATTATTTTACAAAGTAAAATAATTTCACTTTAAAATTTTACGTTAGAATAAGTGGGATCTTTTGAGACACACAGTATATCAGCAAAGGTGACTACAGTTATTCCTAGGTATAATATTGTGGGAAATTTTTTCCAGGAACCCCACCAATACCAAAACCCAAGGATGCTCCAGTCCCTGATATAAAATGGTGTAGTATTTACATATCTCCGACACACATTCTCCTATGGGCTTAAATCATCTCTAGATTTCTTATAATACCTAATACAGTGTAAATGCCACATAAATAGTTGTTACACTGTATTTTTATTTGTATTACTTTTATTGTTGTATTATTGTTTTTTTCTGAATATTTTTGATCTGCAATTGGTGGAATCTGAGTATTCGTAAACCGCGGATACTGAGGGCTGACTGTATAAGAAAAATGGGAAGACAGAACAGGGGAGGAGCCTTTTGTACCCTGAAAGAGCCTTTTGAGAAACTCCTGTCTCGCAATGACATACTGTTGTTTTAAACAAGTCCTGCTGGAATTATCGCTGCTGCGGCGCATATGGCAGAGAAGGACTGTCCCCGAGGATGAAATAGTGCTCTAGTTCTGCACTGCAGATGAAGTTGTGACTGTGTGGGGAAATGGGACAGAGAAAGTTAGGAGGGACGAGGGACAGAGGAATAAGGAGAAATGAACATTTAATATTTTTATAAATTCTCTATTTCTTGATCACCGTGCTTTAATTGCAGAAGAACTCGAAAAAGATAATATTAAATTATATGGACTTAATGTGCTGAATACACGAATGAAGAAGGAAGCGCATCAAAGAACTTGGAAATAAGGGAAACCAGGTCACTCTATGAGAGTCACGCTAGAATACTGGTGCACACGGAATGAAGCGTTATGTGGTCACCTGAAAGAGCTTTTTGGCACGCGAGGGAGCTTCCTGGGACGCTGCTTTATATGTGCGCCAGCGCACGTCTGATTCTTCTGCACCGGCCTCCTCATTTGCTGCCACGATGTTTCCTCATTCTTGGCTGTCCCTCATGGGACAGTGGCCGACTAATGACTGACAGCTAATGGCAGCTACACCTACCATCCCGTTCGCAGGGGAGGAGCATTGTTTGTCAGTATCATTTTTGCACAGGTCCTGCCCCAATTCCTCACAGTGCAGCATTTACAACATCATGTTGTAAATTTAATGAGGCTTTATTTAAGGTTTGGGTAGAAAGGTATAAAGAAATGAGTGTAAGATACGGGGATGAATTCATCCCTGGTTCCTAAGCCCAGACTCAATCTCAAGTAAACTTCAGGTGTGGTCCTTCTTTCTCTCCCACGCTACTGCCAGGTGGCCCTGGGGCAGCTCTCGTTCATCCACTTTCACATCCAGACTTCTTCATACCGCTGACTCCAGGGAAAACTGTCTTTGGCTCCAGAAAGAAATTGCTGCTGTTTTTCCCCAGTCCATCTAAGGCTTCTCTATAAAGTAATATGTCTGTCTTGATCTCACTGGCATCTCTACCACCTAGCAGAGGGCCTAAGACATAGTGGGTTATAGTTTATTCATTCAATAAATATTGGGTAAAAAAAAAAAACAAAAAACCAAGAATAGTCATTTAGCCATTGTTTATGCTTCTCTGGAGACTTGACAAATATATTTGTATTATTCAAATTAATTAGCACTTCTGATACTCCAATGGAATAAAGCAGGGCCCCTTGACATTATTTGAGGATGGACTTTCTGATTGATATACTTTTAGGCTAGATGATAACTGCCATTTCTTTGTTCTCTTTTGGTTTAGGAGTTTGATAACATAGTCCTCAAATTTTCTGAACCCCTTCCCTTAGCAAATAATGAAATGAATTTTGATCACATGGCATGGTGTACTGATTTTAAGATGGTTTTGTAAATTGGTACTCTCAGAGCAGAAGTTTTAGGTAGTGCTCCAAAGCCTTGTTTGAAAGAGGTCCACAGAACAACAGGGCCAGCGTCACCTGGGATTTTGTTTGAAACACAGAATCTCAGGCCCCACCTAGATTTTCTGAATCAGAATTTGCATTTTAACGAGATGTCCAGGACATTTGCACTCCAAGGGGTCTTGTTGCTCTTTTTGTATTGCTTGTCCTGAGTATAGTCCGCATTCACTCAGGAAGAAAAATTTCCTCATGCTTCTCTGGTTCTCCTATTTCTCTTCTATTCAGGCACTATAGCTCTCTGGATCTGAGTGAAGAGAACAGGGCAGGTTATGGTGAAACATTTGCCTCTTGCCTGGCTCTATAGGAGGAACATCTGGATAACATTTCTGCAGCACTAGCTAGTACCTCTAAAGAGACTGGAGTTTATCCTCAATCTAGCCACTTCATGGATACCCTGTGCCTAGACAGGTAACTGCTATTAAATCTACCTCTTTGTGAACTTTTTCAGCCCTTTTTTCAATTCAGCCCAACTTTTTCAATTCCAGTGAGTAATTTAAAATCACTCATCTAACATAAATGTAGGTTCCTGATCCTAAACAGTATAATTGCTGTAGTCCATTCAAATCTAACTAAGAAGATGGCTTAGTTTTTGATTGTAGAATGACTTTAAATTTGGCTACAGTGTCCCCTGGAATAGTACTGGTCTCTCTCTCTCTCTAAGGTGGACTCTTCTTTCTACCAATTTTTCTAACAATGTTTCCAGATCCAACACATGTGTTAATACCATTTCTCCTCCTGCTCTCTGTTAAATGGCCCTTACCAGAAATTCTTAGCTCCAAAACAACTTCATTCCAAAGCATATTTTCCAGAGAACACTCCCAGCTTCCAGAACTTCATGGTTTCTATAACAGGCTGAGCAGTTTCTCACACTGGCTGGCCCAGTAACTGGCCCATATTTCTGAAAGTTACCCAGGCTGGTCTCTAACCTGC
Source organism: Propithecus coquereli (assembly GCF_000956105.1). Taxonomy (NCBI): domain Eukaryota; kingdom Metazoa; phylum Chordata; class Mammalia; order Primates; family Indriidae; genus Propithecus; species Propithecus coquereli. The sequence goes on from NW_012150952.1 coordinate 3,109,641, forward strand.
CCTGACACCCAGCACTCTAACACTCCTAGCAATGTCATTTCCTTTGCTTCTTTTGTCTCTGAATTTTTTAGAAACTCATGGTTTGAAAGATTGGGCATTAAACAATCACCATCCACACAGCTCCCTTTCCTGATACTTCCTGGAAGATTGCAGAATAGCATCTTCAGTGCGCTCTGATGCTGTTTCCTCAGATCTGTCCACACTGGTCCAGACTGTTCCTAGTTATGTTTATTTTTGTTGCTTTTAAAGGGCTTTCATTTCTGTAATTTTTAAAATTTTTCACTTCTATTTCTTTCTTACTATTTTGATAGCCAAGTTTACTTGATAGTTTTTGAGTTCTTTTTTTAAAGAGATGTAATATTATCTCTAATTTTATTTAGATTACAGTATTTTAGCTCTTCAACTTCCTTGATTAATTTAGGTTTCTGTGTATGATTATTCTTTTTCTTTAATTTTAATTTTAATTTTCTTTACACCCCACCCCCTCTGATTATTCTTTATGTGTCCTTTGCTTATGTTGTTTCTTCTTCTTCTTTTCAGTTTCTCTGTGTATGTTTCATACTGTATCTTTTCTGATAATCAGCTTATATTTGAATGGAGCCTAATATTTGTTACAAAATACTCTCAGAGTACAGAGATTAGCAGATGCAAGAAAGGCAGAGGAGGGCAGGGAGGCATGAGGTGGGATAATTCACAACTGTGGTCTGGATTTCCTTCCACAAATAACCTTTCACTGAATCAGTTAACATCCTTTTCAAGGTGGCATGTCTCTCATGATTTTTAGCATTCATGATATGGGCTCATCACGTTTCACCTCTTACTCTGCTGTGGATAGGCATCCAGAAAGTAGGCAATAAAAATGATGGGTAAGCTAATTCCTCCTTGAGTATGATCTCCCTTTGTGTCTATATCTATCTATATCTATCTTAATTCTCCTAGATCGTATGTCTCTATTCAAAGCCCACTAGATTAGCACTTGGGAATGTGATCATTCTTGATTTAATTAATTCATTACTTTATACAATGCTCTGTATTTTGATACAGTATCTGGCAAGGACATTTTGTATTTGGGGCTTTGGCGCTGTTACTATTTCCTTGTTTCAATTAAGATTAATTTCCCCTTTTATATTATTTAATAATTTTGGGTATGTGCCTTTTTTTCTGGCATCTTCCCCATATCCCCAGACTATACCGTTTATTATGAGGCTTCATCGAAGTCATAGAGGAAATCTAATAGAAGATCAACATGGAACCCAGGATAGACCTCCTAAACGTAGATCAACCCTATCGTCTTGTGGCCGGCTGCCCTAAGCCTCCCTCTCAGCCTGTCTTTGGGGCAGCATGTTCTGTCTACTCTGTCACCATCACCCCCAAGAATTGTTCCAAACCTCCCCAGACTTGGTGGTCGGGGTCCAGGTAACTCTACTTTTTAGAGTCATTCTCCAGCCTTCCTAAGTGCCAATTCCCCTGGCAGCATATTGAACTCATCTTATGAAGAATAATGAAAGAGATATCCATCCCCTTCAGACGGCAGCCTTACTTAGAAAATAGGTTTGTGGTTTAGCCTGACAGTCCAATAAGACAAACATAAAATAGTGTGGTGTGGATATATTTCCAAATTCCTTGGCTATTCATTTGCTTCCAAATTTCCTTATTACATAAAGAGGAAAAGTGGCAAACGGAAGAAATGACTTTGTAGCCATGGAAGCACAGAGACAGGGTAGTTGGAAGGACAACTTTCATGAGGGCACTCTAAGCCCTCCCCAGGGGACATGTGCTCTTCAGCAAGTAGCTATTTTGTCCCTTCCTTGCACAGGTGACTATGGTACCCTATCAGAATCAATGCTATTTGACATCTGAATCACATAACCATATTATTCTAATTCCATTCCCACTCCTTCATAATTTGATTTCCTATGTAGTTTGTCTACAGTGAAAATATGTGCTCATTTATCCTGTTGACATTAAAATTTTCCTTGGAAGTTAACCTTCTTCTTATAAATTAGGTTAAAAATTATAATTTGACCATTGAGTAAGCTTTGATAGCATGGTTTAATATCCTAACTCGGACAGTCTCCAGAACAAAGATGAGGTGGAATCTTGAAGCATGTAAGGCTGATGGCAGCCCCAGACTGTGGTCAATACACCAAGCAAATATACCTGAAGGGAGTCTGTCTTAGAGGCAAGATACACTTCCCTGGAGTGGCTGCTTCAGCAGGACAGAAGCCAGTTGCATTTGGACGCCCACAATGGCTACATTGATTATCTAGAGGAAAAACTGATATGACATCCAACCATTGGTGGAGTTAGAGTTGCTTAATGAATCTATTGTCACAACTCAAGCCTTACAAAGAAACCCAAGAAGCTTGCAAGCCTAAAATAATTGTAACCAATATATCATCCCTTGAAGAGGTCAAAGCTTAAAAAAAAAATTGATCAGAATTGCTGTTTTATTCACCAAGGAGAAATAATTTCTTATCCTGGGAAGATAAATAAGTGTTTATATGCAAGATTAGTTTCACTTATTTAGATGAGTGTCAAATATAAGATACCCAGGGATATTTTAAATGTGAGCAAAAACCTTGAAATCATTTCCTAGTTTTTATAAAAAATAATTTTTCTACCCTCACTGAAAATTGAAGAAAACTCGAATATCGAGCACCTTCTATATATTAATACAAGGCAGTATAATCAGTATTAATATGCATTAACTCATTTAATTCTTATAACTATCAGGTTAGGTATAATATTGTCCCATTTGACACATGAGAAAATTGAGATGTTGAAAATGTGTTACTTAGCCAAAGTCATACAGCTAATGCCTCATGGAGTCAGAATTCTAACCTAGGTCTGTGACTTCCTTGGAGAAGAGATAAATGATTATTGCTATGTCAATGCATTGCAGCCAGAGTTTGCCAGGAACACAGCTGTAATTAAAATTTGGGTTTACCATTTGCTGCAGGAGGAAGAATTCACACCATGGGCAATCATGGGACATCTCAATAAGAGAGTGTTAGAAAGAATTTATTAAAGGATTTAGGCTTTGGTGAGATAATTTGGAGAAATTTCGAAGGAAGTAGGGCTTTATTCCAGGTCGAATATTGTTGAAGACCAGGAGTAATTCTATGATTGGGTATCTCAATTAATCTCATCTACAGTGAGGGCAGACTAGAGTCAGGACAAAGCTGTAATGGTAAGGAAGCAGCCATCATTCATACCAGCCAGCAGAAGGGGATGTGTGGTATTTTGTGGACGGCACAAGGACTTTGCTTATGTCTGTATTTAGACAAAATTATGAAGTGGCCTTGTTTTGTCTGAATGATCTTGTCTGATGTTGGTGTTCTGTGAGATTATTTATGTCCAACGGAAGAATATGCATGGCTTAGCTGTAAGTACCAGGCCAGCTTCAAACAACAGTGAGGCCTGACTGTAAGTTTAGACCAGTTCCTGGTTGTCAGGGGCTGTTACTTGTTTTTTCAACTAGAACCATGATATTATGGCACAGCAACAGCAGTAGCTGAGCTGCAAAATTATGACACCAAGGGCTCTTAACGCTCTCTTTCCATTGGCCAGAATGGTTTTTTGGCTTTAGATCAATCTAAGTCTTCAGTCGAGGCACAGATAATGGCAATTTCTATGCCTCGAAGGGCATGGTTTCTGAGAAAGGGAGGAGACAGAGTGAGGGCAAGACTGAAAGCAAAAACAAAAGAGAGAGAAGGGGAGAGAGATCAAATCCAAGATGGAAGCTGCAGTCTGTCAAAAGTACATCGCGTCCCATTTGCCATAATCCATTCATTAGAAACGTGTCACCAAGTTCAGCCTGCATTTCAAAGAGAGGGAAATAAAGCTCTATTATCTGAAAGGAGGAGTATAAAGAATTTGTGGACATGGTTTTTAAACCACCAAAAATATATTTATTGTTTTAATCATTTTTATACTATGTTTTAAGACATATACCATGTTCTTTTATACTATCGAGACAAAACACATATTACACATTTTACCTTAATGACGTTTACATAAATGCACTGGTGTGTTTGTGAGAGAGAGAGAGAGGGAGAACTAATTCCCATTTAAATAGTGCAGGGAAAAGAAAATACAACGCATGCTATTTAATTGGATTCGGGTTTGAATTAGCCAGCTATAAAATATATTTTAAGGAATACTGTAGAACGTTTGTATATGGGCTGGCTATTAGATGTGGTTAAGAAGTTAGAAATTATATTAGGTGGGAGAACGATACTGGGCTGTGAAAGAAAATGTCTTCTTTGAAAGAGGTACTGACTGACACTATTTGGGTGAAATATAATATCTGTAATTTATTTTCCAATTTTAACCTCGCCCCAAAGGTGAAGCAAATATGCCAAAATGAACATTTGTCAAAACTTAGTTAAGGTTATATGGACACTTGGTTTATATTTTTGTACTCTCTTGTGCCTAAAATTTTATAATAACATGTCAAAAAACAAGACCAAGCAAACAAAAAGCAGCACAGGTGAGTCTGTCTCCACTGAGTGCACAGACCAGGGGTGAGATAAGGTGGGAGTGTGAGCTTCCGGTAGGGTGAGCATCTCGCCATGTTGAAGGAAACTCTATTACAAAATGATATTTTATACGTGCGTGTTCACTTGTATACACAAAATTGGTTTATATTTTGCTTCATGGGCTATTTTAGGGATTTTGAAACTATTTTGACAGCATCTGAATCTTGCCTATTATGATGTTATTAGGACTGAAATTGAAGTGACTGTTTTGATAAGGACGTTTACGAATGCCACTCAAAGCTGGAGTGTTTTTTTGTCTGTATATTTCAGGAAATGGCGACACAGGATTCTCTCTGGGTCTCAATCTGCCCAAATGATCCAGTCAAATGCAGGGGGTTAGAATGTGTGAAAAAAAGGCAAGCTCCAAGTTGGACGATTGTATATCATGATTCATCTTCCCCCAAGTAGAGCAGCTTCAAAGGAGTGGCTGGAGTTCTCCAAGCTGGTGTGTAGCTCATGTCCCTGATTGGCCAGATCGCAGTGTTTGATGCTGACACCTTGGGTCTGAGAGGCTGAGAATACTGTGCAAAGAGGTGAGCCCGCCAGATGAGAGCGTGTGACCGAGGGGTATAGGGAGCCCCAGCAGTGGGGAAACATGCAGAGGACGAGGGCTTGGAGGGAGGGCCGAAGGAAAGGCGACTGCAATCGAGGATGGAGCCAGCGGCCACTGTTGAATTCAGGGTCAGAAAAATCTGTTGTCTCGATGAAGAATTAAATAGAGCAAAGACAATTGTTGCTCCAACTCCAGGTTTCACTCATAAAACAACGTGGGGTAGGTCTGCAGTTACCGAGTGGAGGAAACCTTGTGTCTAATTGATCCTTTTGAACATTTACCTGTAATGATGGAATTAAAACGTGATCTGTGCGGCGCTCCTGCTGAAGTGCTTCAAGCGTGCAGTGCCCGGGGGCCAGTCGGATCTAGTGCACCCTCCCACGAAGGCAACACTCAAATCTGTCGTAACCGCCCTCTGCGTTCCATCGTGGAGGGAGCTCGTTCCATCTGTTTGTCACGATCCCCATTTGGAGCCATGTGGATTTGAGCCCTTTAAAAACGGTTTTCCCTCAAAAGCCCTTTCTTTGTGTGTGCTTGTGTGAACTTCCCCGACAGGTCTCAGACTGAAGTTCACCTCGCCACCATCGCTACTCAGTAACTTAGTAACGAATGCTATGTAAGCGCAGTCTCTTCACTTCTGCTCCTTCCAAAGCTGATTCCCATTCATTTTCCAGAATGCCATAAAATTCACCAGAATCAGCAGTGGCCTTGCCCACTCTGCAGTGCTTGTGTCGTATTTTTATCAGTGCTTGTCAGAGACCCAGGGTTCAAACTATTGGAGGTCCAGATGACATCTGGCTTCCCAGCTCCCCCAGAATACTGGCTGCAGTGCTTATCAGTGCATTATTCATCAAAACTGATGATGCAAGGTGCAACATGCTGTCTGTAGCTCAGCGTATGAGCAGAGAGGAGTTGGCAGAAGCGCCTGGTGTTCTGCGAGCAGCATGTAATCAATAGTCTGGGTGCTTGTTCACTTCGTGTTGATGACTATTCCCTCTGGTACATTTCTGTATATTTTTGGGTTCACTGTACTACCAGCTGTGCAATTTTTTTTCCTCTGTTCCTCATACCAGCCCTGATAGACAGAGCAGAAGGAACAACCTTTTTGGGTGGTGGGTGTCAAATCAAATAATCTAATGACCAAAAGGAGGGCGGCAGGCACTGGCGAAAAAAGACAGTTCTAATAATTTCCAAGTGTACTCGGTAATAAAATCAAATGAGCTGCGCTGATATTCAGACTTTCTGCTACTTGAGTCAAATTAAACAATGCCAATCCTCCCCTTTGCTCGTTTTCAAGTGACAAACAAATCATTGGCTTCCCTCCTCCCGTTTTCTCCATTAAGACTGTGTGTGTGTGTGTGTGTGTGTGTGTGTGTGTGTGTGTGTGTGTGTGAGCACATGCGCACGTGTGCTGCTGTCCGTAAATCCTGGTCCCTCTAAGTAGAGGGACCTAACTTAGTTTCCTCTGTTAATGACAAATGCTCAACATTGTCACTGGGAGTCGAAGACTGTGAGATGTGTTACCCCCTTCCCCATGCTGATGATGTTATTAGGGATTGCATAAGATGTTCTAGAATCAATACTGAAATCCATCTTGTTATATCTGAGATGAAGAAATTAATTTTCGCCCGCAAGTTAAGCAATTATCCATCTTCTACAGTTTTTAGGATTTGGTTATTTATCATTATTAAGAACAAAGGCTTTCTTTTTTTAAGACATAAGGAAAAATAGACATTCAAATGGAAAAAAAAGCCAGTTTTAAATATTCAAGTCAGTCTCAAGTCTTAATAAACTTCTTAGCAATTATCTTATAAAAATCTTTAAGATTTTAATATTCTGTGCAATCTGGGGTTTTTAAGGGCTCATTCAGAGGCCCCAATGTCTCAGGCAGCAGCGAACTCTGTTGTCCGGTAGGTGATTTGAAGGCTAGGAGACCAGCATGCACCCTGGTGCTGGTCCCATGTCCGTGGTTTAATAGCTGTGTCTGTCACTTTTGTCAGGCCCTATGATTACCACAGGTCAAAATCATCATTACTACAAGACATTAACTGGTCTTCTTTGTCTTCACACCTCTTAGGCATTAAAAGAAAAGAAGGATTATTTATTTTTAGGATGAGTAAGTCTGGCTAGACTGATTTCTGGTTGACAGTGATGTTATTTTGTTACAATGAAGACCTCAAGAGGGAATTCCAAATTCTGGAACTTGCTTTGGACACAGCACATCCAACTGCTCTGCACAGATTTGATATCCACCTCCTGACAAATGCATCTCTCTGGCCCCTGGGTCCTGTCCTGAAACACAGCTTAAAACGGGTAAGTGCACAGATAATACATCATGGTGTGGCAGAGCTGTAGATAGGATGGGAATAAAAGAGGCAATTATTAGAGTAGTTACTGAGTTCACAAAATTCAATTGTGGATAGTGTTGTGGTTCAATCATGGGCTCTCAATTGAGAATGCCCAGGTTCAAATCCTGGCTCTGCCATTTCCTAGCTCTGAGGCCACCAGTAAAGTTAATTAACCTCTCTGCTGTTCGATTTTATTCTGTGTTAAATGAAAAAATAACATTACTCAGATCATAGGGTTGTTATCAGGAATAAATTGAAGTATATGACTTAAAAGATTAGCAAGCACTTGGTAGCTACTACGTGGTCAATGAAAGTTGTCTGTTATTACCAGTGACTAGCAAACTAAGACTTTGTAGTATTATTTCCATTCAATTCTATTCACCTGCAACAGTATCATTGAGTATCCAACATGTTAAGGCACTGTCCTATGTGTTGAGGGATAAAAGTATGATGAAAATACGGTTCCGACCTCAAGGAGCTTAGCCTTGGTAGGGTGGAGTTAGACACACACATGGCTGACAGCAGTGGAGGGTTTGGAAATACCAGAATAGAGGAACAAACCATGTCCACAAACCACAAGGGTTGGGTCAAGAGAGTCCCTGATTCTCATATGAGGTGGGAAGGAGGGTGGTGAGGAAAGCCAGGTGACCATTTGAGCTAGTCCTGAAAGTCTAAGTCAGCATTTTAAGGAAGGATTGGGAGAGTGAGAGGATATTCCCAGGAACATGGTGAGCAGGAAGCTGGGGAGATGTATGGGTTGTTCTGAGACTTGCTGATGGTCTGATGCACATTAGGCATCTATCTTATCTCGTCGGGAGCCTGCGTGACATGGAGAAAGGAGCATGAGCTTTGGGCTTGGCCTGTGACTGGATCTTGGTTCTGTCTCTATTGCCTGGTTGTATGACATGGAACCTCACTTTCTTTATATGTACAACAGTGATGATGATAATCACATATATCCCATAGTGGTGTTGTGGGCATTTGTGGGAAAGTAATGCACCTGGCTTATGACAGCCACCAATAAATATTTTCTTTATGGGGCAGAGAGTGGGAGGCCATTTGACAGGCCGCTGCAGCTGCCAGCTGGAGTTCCCCTGTGCTTCGAGTTTTGGGGAAAATTGACTCAGGCCCCAGGTGCACGTTCTGTGGTGTCTCTGCATCACCAGGTCTCTCCTAGCTCTGAGCCCCTGAGCTGCTGCTTCTATCTCTCCTTTGTCCTGGTGCCTCTCATCCAGAAGCTGTCCTTGTGCTGAGGACAGCCGAGGGAAGATTTTTCCAGGCAGGACAATAAATGCAGAGACCCTGAGGTGAGAGTGTGTTTGACTTACTCAAAGAAGAACAAGGAGGCCCTGAGACTAGGGCGGGGTGCAGGAAAGGTGCAGTGGTGCAAGCTAAGGTTAGAGCAGAGGCCAGGGCACAGATCATGTAATGCTCCATGGCCCATGGTATGGACTTTGGGTTTCCCCCTGAATGAGAAGACAAGTCTTTGGGAGAGAGATGATATGTCTTAGGCTTAAAAAGGACCACTCTGGCAACGACATGGGAAATGGACAGATGATGCAAAGGAAGCTGCAGGAAACCAGTCAGGAGGCTATTGAAACATGTTTGAGAGCACGTTTGAGAAAACATGAGTCCTGTTTTATATTTGCTAAGTTTGAGATACTTTTTCCCATTACTCATCCATCAGATGGAAATGTTGAGTAGATAATTGAATATATGATTTTGGAATTCAAGGCAGAGGTTAGGGCTCAAGATTAAATTTGGAGGTATATTGCCATTCACCGTTAGATGAAAACACTGCATATATAACTCAAAACTGTGCAAAATAACATGGAATCTTATTTTTGACCAGGAGGAGGAAAGATTTATGTTCTGGGTTAATTCGCCTTAAACACCAAGTATCCTGTGGTTCCTGAGGCTAGCTCCATGCATTGGCCTGTGTGGCTTGTCCAGCAACAATGGATGTGGCACACAGGGACCCAAGTCCTGGAAGAGGAAGCAGAAATCAAAACTGCTCCCAAGCATATCCAGAGTAAACAAGCAAAACTCATCTTCCTTTATTTTGTGTTTTATATCACTGAGCAATTTGATTAAAACAAATCAGCAGGACAAAAATGAAGTTGCTTTTCTGTGGGGAGACAAAATCAATGAGAAGGATCAAGGTTGAGTAAATGTCCTATGGATACTCAGGGGAGAGAATACGTTTTCCTGAATAAAAATGGATTTTTTTTGGAATTAGTTGTTTTCTAAAACATGAAGTTACTTTCATTTTATACTTTAAATGGAATTGAGAGCATGTGGCACATCTGAGGATAAATAGTTCATGACTTGAGAAGGTTTCAACAGTGCTTATGATATATTTTTGCCTTGATGAGATGTGATTTTTAATAAAGGAATGTCTTTATGAAAGCAACTGGGTAAGTCATTTGGACAGAGTATGCACCTAAACCAAATTTGGTGACAGAGGTGAAATGGTCTGATCAGCTGTCATAAAATTCAGCCCATGCATTCACACTGGGGAAGAATCAATGCCCACGAGTGGTAGCCATGGTGGCGCCCCATTCAGTGATCCCTTCAAAGGCGAACCTGCTACAAGGAGTGCACATGGCCAGCAGCCTCTGGTTGTGGTGACTTTGGGATCTGCCTGAGCTTTGGAGCAGATGCCAGGGCCAGGCACTTTCAAGGCCATCCCCAGCCAATGGCAGAGCAAGGCAGCAACATGAGGGTCTGCAATGTCTGGACAGTGGAGGCTCCTCTCTGGATCCTCTTTGTGCTGGATGGGGCTACTCGTTGGGCTGGCTGAGCCTTTCCCAGAACTGCAACCACTCTCGGAGGCTTTTCTTCCCTGACCCTTCTTTCTTCCCTCGTATCTTCACAGGTGTTGTACCTATGTCATGGTCTGAAGGCTTTCCCTAACTGTGCTTGTTCCTTTCCCCCTTTCTCTGCCACAGGCATTCTCCCCCATTAATGTCTTGCACTTCTAGCTCTGTCTTGGCATCTGCTTTCAGGAGGACCCAACCTGTTTCCTGCATGGCCCTGCTATATCAGGAAGCGCCCCGAGAAGACATGGGAAGACATTAATGAAACCTGCTTTTATTGTTTTTCATTTATTTATGTCTTCCCCATTTATACCAACGTTTGTTTTTTATAAAGGTACAACACGCTCTAGAATATTTCTTGCCTCCAATTCCTGATTTGCAGATTTCTGAAAACAAGCTGGTTTTCAGAAATCTGGCTAGTTCATGTGGACTCCCCCTGAGAGAGAATTTAGCACTTTTTGAAAGAATGCTAACATTTTGGAAAAATTGACATTAAAAAAATATGTAATCATTTAAAACATGAATATTACTCTGACAACTAAAAATTGTAAATTGTTGTCAACTCTTTTCCAATTTTCCTTACCATCCTCTGATACAGAATTGGTTTCTACCAAATATTAAATATAAATGCTTATTCTCTAACCATAACAGATTTTGGGGGGGAAAACTACAATGGCAAATCTGAAAACAATTGGGACAAAGTTAGGGTCAGTTCACCCAAGTCAAAAACTCCCTCAAATGAGCATGTCACAGCTCTCTTGAACAGAGTGTTTATTGTCAGTGAATCCTCACCATTCCTGACCCCTTAGTGCCCATGTATAATTTTTATATGATTTTTATTTCATAAGTCTTAAAAGACTCATTATTCTTTTTTCTTATTTCACTGCTGAACAGAATCCTGACAAGGGATCATGTGACCTTGGCCAATTCCCTCAGGCTCCTAGAGTCTCTCTATGTGGATCAAATGAGGGGTCAAGTTGGCCACTCACCATGACCCCTTTATCTCTGAAGGTCTGTAATTTTATAAAACTAGAAATAAAATGTGCTTAAAGTCATTCTCTGATACTACTTCGCCTTTTTTAATAAACAAAAAAAAACATTGAAACGTGTTCGATGTTTCAAAGACAGTTTTTTGCTGTATTCACACCCCTTTCCCTGCGTTGTGGGATGATCTCAACGAATTTCAGAGGAATAGAGAAGATCAATTTCCAAATCATCTGGAGTAATTAATTCCAGTGGTTGGAGTTAATTATGATGAGGCAATTCATAAAGTATACAGTAGAAAAAAAGCAGCAATTGATGAGACTTCATCTGCAGTGGGATTTTTTTCAAAGGCATTCTTCTGGCAATGCATTTCAAAGTTAAACATATGTGTGCTTCAATGCTGGGAAAATAGTTTATGAGGGTATCATTAGGTATGGGTGTGAATTATGTGCATATGGTCCTATGTATATTTTTATAGATATGATACACGCCTAATTGGTGTATAACACGGGAAAATTAATGACTATAGCAGACACCTCAACCCCATCATGTTTTTTATCTATAAACTATAGTATATTTACCCCCAAAATCCATTAGTAAAATAGTATGTTATTATAAAATAATTTTAATATCAATATAAAAAATTAACAGGAAAATATTGACTATAAAAACAATAATTTGGGAAGCACTCTCAACTCTGTATTATAAAAATAAAGAATTTGAAATAATGCAATAACAGACTATATTTCTGTTTTATGATTCTGATAATAAAGCATTTAGGTTCCACTTTCATGGTTTATGCTGTTATCATAACCCCCTGATATAATTAGATGGCCTTGTTTTAGATAATTACTTATATTTTCTTATCGTATAGCAAAAATCCCACTGGTAAAAATCCTCACTATCTTAAACCTAAGATCTATGTTACTGGAATAAGCCAAGAGAATTGGAAATTAAGTTCATTCACGATACAGGAGCCACGGTTTTTGTAAGCTGAGTAACAATGATGATACCACTCCCTTGCATTTTTACGTCTTTTCATAGTTTAGAAATTGATTTTAGTTTCATGATTTATCTTATTTTATTCTCTTAACACTCCTGTGGGGTAAGTGCTATCATCCCCATTTATAGACAGAAAAGTTTGTGCAGAGAGGTTATGTTCAGATTAACTGGTGGAGCAGAGATTCAAACACTTACCATCTTATTCTAAAACTCCATTCTACTTGAAATCTTTGAAATCACAAGAAAAGCAATCTAAATAAGAAGCATCATGAATATAGCATGTTTTGTAATATTGTGTTTAAAAGCTGAATATTGAAATCTATTCCTTATCCTTTCTCAGAAGTGTACATACTTTACCTTCTGCCTTGGTGCTAGATGCTGGGCTTCTACATCAAGTTCTATTATAAACTGGCTTTGAATCCTTAGCCAAACAACTTCTTCTCTCCAAAAGGAGCCTACAGACCTGGGTGGGTGGTTGGGGGCTTGGCACCACTGAAGTCTTTTTCTAGATCAAAACATCTGATTCAAATTTGGTTAAACTAAAATTAACATACTGCTAATTGATGGACCATTTCATTGTTACTTATGTCACCATGTTGTAAAGGTTATAGGATGCAATCAATGGCTCAGAAAGTTTCTTTCTATAAGGACAAGCTAAAACAAGCTTGCATAAGATAGTTCCTTAGAAAATTATTATGTCTGGAAAGTTTTTTCTCTAAAATATGTAATATGAATAAAGCAAACTTTAGCTTACTCTGTTAAGTCAAGAAAAAAAAGGAAAGGAAATGAAAAATCATCAAACTGTTATTAATTTAACAGTGTCAATTTTCATATTCTTTACTGATTTAAGATTAAGATCTACAAAAATTTTTTACTTATTGTGAGCAGGAAAACAATCTCACCAGTCTTTTGACATTAATATAAATATGCTCACTCACATTTTCTGTGCTAAATTATATAGAATTGTCTAAAAATGGTACAAGTGTACTTGTAAGTGAAAATCTGAGCACAGCCCCCAAAATCAAAATAATTGTGAAAATACGGGCCATGCCTGGTAAAAATATGAATTTGGAATGAATTTCAAACTTTGCTGTCAATATGAGCATTCAACTTTTGCTTCTGAATTTTTGTGGCTCTTCAGGTAAAGAGTTGTCAACTAAAACATTGTTGTTTCAATGATGTATTTCAGTCCCAGTCACATTTTTTTTTTTGTTTTCTTTTATATGTTGACAACAAGCTCTGCCCAACTTTGGTCTAAGAAAAAAATTCATGTCCTAATAATAGCTATCATTTATTATGGAATAAGCATATTTGTATATATTATTTACTTTTATCTTCTAAACAACCTTGCAACTTAGGTATTGTTGTTGCAATTTTGCATAAGGAAAACGAGCTCAGTAGTATTTATCTGCCTCTTAAGGCAAGCTGGTTTCGTTAACCATAAAACCTCCTGACAACACAATATAAGTGACTGAGGCAGAGATTTCAATCAATGAAGGTTTATTAAGCCAAAGTTTGAGAATGTACTTGGGAAAACACAAACCAGAGACAAATCTGTGACTGTCTTTCCAAAACAGGATTTGAGAACTCATTTTTTAAAGGGGATAGGGCAGACAGAAAGAAAAAAAGGAACAGGGGAGTGGGCGGTGAGACAAATGGTTACATTCTTGTGAGGCCCAGGAAATCTATATTTTACATAAGATAAGGTGAATGTTAGAAGAGAAAAAGGAAATGAGGGAAGCATCAATGATGTAGATGTCCCTGGGGAGGTGGAAGAATTTGATCTTGTCTCTGTTCTGCACCTGGGAAGATAAACTTGTAATCAACATTATTAGTGTGGAATCCAACAGACTTTAGTTTTAGGACCTAGACTTAGCCCGCAGACCTGAAGTTACGATTCCCTACGAATGATCTGTGGGGGCAGTCTTGTAGATGCCTGACGTCTTTACCTTTCCCTGGGAATCTCCCTCCAGGCTTGATCTTTCCTTTTGCATAAGTAGTTGGGGGTTGAGGGTGGTCCTGAAATTTTTATTTTCCTTAACACTCCTGTCCAGTTTGCAACTGATCACTGTTGTTAGTGATTTTATGCATTTATAGGCTAGGAAATATGCACATTAGTGTGGTGGAAATTTCTCTGTGGCGATTTTCCTATAGCATAGGACAATTCTAGGAGTGTTCATGAGTAGTCCTCAGAAAAAAACAATTTTTACCCTAAGAGAATTCCTTTACGGTTGGGGATAGGCATTCACCAATTTTCTAAAACAGACATGTTTTTGTGTTCATTTATGTGTTCTGTATATCTGTCCATCCTCAGACTTTTCTGGGCATCTTCTCACCCCTCAGCACACAATCAATTTTTCATGGGAGGAGGCATGACCTGGGACATTTGCCTATTTTATATATAGAACTATAAAGATAACGATACCCTCTAGCAAATGAGGAAACCTGTGAGCTGTAAATGCCTGTGTCTCCAACTAATTCACAGAATTCCCTCCAAGGGAGGGACTTATTTTGCATTTGAACTCCAAAACACCTTTCAAGATTGTTAAACTTAACACCAGCCTGAAAATCCCAGTCATGCTGGAGATCAATTAACTGCTTCCAGTGTTCTACTAGCACCCCTTTAAGATGTTTGCGTTTTAGAGTAATTTGGCCATTATCACATTTGAACCAAATAAAGACACATTATTATTTTGTGTGATAGGAAGTTCATTTCTAATACTCAAACCCTCTGGAAGCTTGCTCCTTTACTTTCTTACCTGATCTCATGGTCGGGTATCTTTCTCGGATGTCTTTTTTTTCCCCCTCTGTATTAGTGTCGAATCTCAGCTTGTCTTCTTCACACTTGTTTTATTTGATTTCATTCTTTCCGTTACATGATTGCTTCTCTCAGTCCCACATTAGGATTTAAATGCTCTGACTATCCCCCACTTAAATTTTTCAAGCCAATTTTCTCCTGTTACAACAAAATTTAGTATTTGGCTATTTGATTACCTAACTATTTTCCCTTAACTTAAATATTTTAAAATAATAATGTTTTATGGTAACAATTCGTATTCATTATAGAAGATTTTTACAATTAGATAAGAGGTAAAGAGAAAATAAAAACCACTGCAGTATAATCAACCAGAAATAACCACGATTGTGGGGTACAGTTCTTAATTTTTATGCATATCCTTAGTTATAAATACTACAATAACAAATTATGCTGCATAAGCTGTTTGGTAACTTTTGGCCACAATATAACATGAATATATCTCTGTCTTCCTAGATATTCTTTTCAGCCTCATTTACAATGGTTTTGAATTTTCCCTTATATGGATATACAGAGTTTATTCAACCAATTCCTTATTGCTGGGCTTGAGGTTATTTCTATGTTTTGGGGTATTTTAAACAAGTCTATGATAAACAGCCTTGGTAAATAAATCTTTAGCATTTCTATAATTTCCTTAGGGTAAATTTGTAGAAGAGGGATTAATGAGTTATAGCTTGTACACAATTTTAAGATATATTTTTCCAAAATTTCATCTAGCATAATTGTGCCAATTTTCAGTCTCACTAAGAGTGTTGAAGTGTCCTATATTACCATTTCTTCATCATCCCCAAATATTACCAATTTTAAAGTTAATTTAGTAGGTAAAAACTCATTGACTTAGCATTTATCTTAATATCTGAAAAAATTGAGCTTAAAATTTTTCCTGGTCTCTCTTTATATGTGTGTCTGTATGTGTGTGTGTTTATTGCTCGTTTGTCTTTTGGAGTACACGTTCTTTCTTCAAAATTATTTCGTAAGAGCCCTCCATATATTAAAGGTAATAAAACTTGAGTGTCATGTTTGTTATAAATATTTTTTTCTAGTTTTTAAAATGTCTTTCAATTAGTTTATTTGTTTCAACTGTTCCAAAATATGTGAAATCATCTTTTCCTTTAAAGTGTTTTTTACTTTGATGTCACAATTATCAACATATTTTCAAACCTAGTATTATGTATATTTTTAGCTATAACATAGTTTCTTGGTATTTTTGTGATTTTGCTTTTTAAAAAGTTAGAGTTGCTTTAACAATAGATTAGAAAGATCATAGAGGGAGAGGCAGAGGAGTCTTCCTAACCACCTTCCCATACCTACAAGAAGCTCCTGGGCTTGTAGGTAAGGTTTGATGGTATTGAGACATGACCTTAGAGGAGGTCAGGGTTAGAGATTCATCTTGCTCAGTCAAGTGAAGAGAAATGTCATCAGCATTTGGAGAGGAAGTGACATGGAAGGGAGGTGCAAACCTGGTGAGCTCTGCTTGTGGCCTCTTTCCCTACCTGTGGTTCAGTGCATAATGCTGTCCATGAGCAAGTGGTTTTGTCCTCTTAATGTCATCTCCCAAGCCCCAGACTTTGTTGAGTCCCATCCAAACTGAATGCAAAGAACCCACTTTTCAAAGGCACCAGCCCCAAAAGAGGAAGGAGCCATTGCTACTCAGAGGTGCCAAGTGGTGTGGAAAGGAAACAAAGTGTGACTGGGTCCTGGTAAAACCCATCCTGGACCATTTCTTTGCGGCGTCTGTCCCCTATAAACATCTCCAGCAAGAACTGGTCTTAGTCATCATTGTATCTTCAATGCCTGAAATGGGGTAGGACATTCTGTTTTATTGAAATGCAGAAAACACGGTACATGGGGAAACTGTTTTGCTTTAAAATCTGTCACCATGTTTAATTAATTTATGATGTCTTCTAGATAACGATGATGGAAATTGTGTCATTAAAAAGTATGCAATTTACTTATTTTTTAAAGATAAGTATAATATCATAATTGGGACTGTGATATAGGTTCAGTGAATTGTCTCCACTTCTTAATTTTAATGAGCAAAGATGAGCATGTCACTTTAAATAAAATGGACGAGGCCAGAGGAAAATAATAATACTAATAACAAATAATCATTAGGTATCTACTGTGTGCCACATACTATGTATATGCTTTATGACTAATATTTCATTTTTCTTCAGTATTATTAATATTATTTTGGTTCACAATTAAAATTACCGGTTTGCAGATAAGGAAATTAGAGCAAAAGAAGTTTAGAGAGGCATTTTAAAAAAGATGAAATGAGTGACTCAGAATTTGCATTTTAAAAGTAACAGGAGACCAATTGGATATAGAAATTGAAATGATATAATTAAATTCAATTACATTTTGCATTCAAATATTTTTTGAGTATCTGCTCTGTAGTTAGAACTATCGTAGGTAGAGAGTGGAAACCACATTATTAGGCTGTTATACAGAAGTACCTATGCCATGATTTTAAAGAAAGCCACTGTCCCAAACCACCATTTGATAAAGTTAAAGTAGGACAAATGTTTATTCCAATAATCAACAAGAAAGTTAGTTTACAGAAGAATTTACAATCTATTCGTGGAGAACATGTAAACACACACACACACACACACACACACATGCAAGTTGTTTTTATTTGCAAAGAGCTTCAGTTATTATTTTATTAAAAAAAGAAAAAACCATAAATCAGTCAAACAACACAGGAGAATAAGTAAATGTGATAAGCAAAATATAAGCAAGTACCAAAAGGTACTGTACTGACTGGCATCAAATGTTCTGGGCCCTTGGGCAGGAATGAGGTCAGTGTTGGCTTTGGCTCGGTTTGGTTTGGTTTAAGGGAGGGTTGGGCCTTTAGGGCCTTTGTCGGATTTTGAACATTTGGATGGCAGATAGCAGTTGGATGAAGTCCTTGTCATGTCTTGCTCGTAGGCAGTTGGAAGGAGATTATTGTTATAATCTGTCATAATTGATAGTTATGTGTACAAGTATCCCTTTCTTCACTTCTACAAGGATGTCTAAAGTTTGATGCTAAACTTTAGTTAGGGATTGAGTTTTGCTGCATGTAACAAAAATATCAAAAAAGAGTGGCCTAAACAAGTTAAGGAGTTTGTTTTTGCTCATATAATGAGAAGTCCAGAGGCGGCAGTCCAGTGCTGGTGAGGGAGCCTTTTCATGCTGGCAGGGATCAAGCCTTGTACATTGCTGCTCTGCCATCCTTATGGTGTGGCCTTCATTTTACCACTGGAAGAATAGTAGCAGGAATTCTAGTCCTTCAGGCAGGAAGAAGGGGAAGGAAAAAGGGCAACATAGCAAAGGGGACAAGTCAGTTAGGATTGTTAGGACTGCTCTATTTAAAAAGGCTTACCCAGAATTGCTACTCAGAAATTTCTGTTTATATATGATTGGCCAGTAGTGTATAGCAGGCCCACCTCTCACTACAAGGGAGGCTGGGAATGTAAGTTTTTAGATAGGTATGTTGACAACCTCAACACAATTGGCTTTCTTTTAATAAAGGAAGAAGGGAAGACTTGAATGGGCAAATAATCTCTGCTATTAACGGGGGAAATTTGAGAATCACAATTCAAATAAAACATGATGATTCTAAATAATGATATATTGAGTAGGATATTAATTATCTACTTCATTACCTCATAGGATTATTGTGAATATTAAATGAGAAGTACTCAAGAAATCTTAGCCATGATTGTTGGTTGTTATGAACATATTTAATTTAAATGAGGTAATGCCTATAAAGTGTTGGACAGAGCAAATGCTCAAGAAATATTAGCCATTATTCTTTGCTATTATGGAAATGTTTCATTCTTTGTGATTTTTTACTTCTGCTTCATAAATTACATGAATCCAATTCTATGCAGAGGTTTTTATTTTCTATTTACACATAATTATCACAGGTTTAACCTTAAGGAAGATGGCAGTGTTTTCTAATCACTTAGCATAAAACATCATTTATGAAGAATGTTTTGGGAAGGTGTAGCAGATGATAGTATTTATCTGCCTTACTGAAATGCTCTATTTTATAACAATTTGATTCATGAAGGTTTGTTGGAGTCAAGGTTGCTATAATGAATGTCCAATGTGTGTTAGACTCTTTGAGAAATCTTGGTTAATATCATCTGCCCAACATTTGGGAAGACATAAAAAGGATATTGAATACAAAAGAAAGCATACTTTAGAAAAACTGCAGTGATTTAGAATTATAGAATCATTGAATTTTAGAGCTGGCAGGATTTTAGAGGGGAAACTGAGGCTCAGAATGTGCAGGGTGAATAAGTGGATTGCAGAAATTCACAAATAGATAATAGCATTTATTATATCTTGTCTCATGAAGTCATGTCAAGTAGAACATAAAAACTCTTCGAAAGAAATAGCTCTATGCTTCATTTTTATAATGTAATTGGCATTAAAACAGTTAAGTTGTGACCTCCACTATAAAAAGGAAAAATATAGTCTTTGTTAAGTGAATTGGTAAAAAATAATATGACATCAATAGCTGGGATATAAGAGACAGGTTTTGTATTATCATCTCAGTTCTGCCTTCCTAAGATTCTATTCATTTTTTTCTCTCAATTAAACTGATAGTAGAGCTTCTTCTTTCTCTCATTTCTTGGATTTCTTACCTAGAGATAAGAATCCAAGAGAAAAGTAAAACTAAAGAATGGTGTCATCATAACTTCACTTTGGAAACAATGGCACTTTGCAAATGGCTTTGTGACACCAGCAGGTAACCACTCTAAACTTTGGTTTTGCTGTCCTTAAATGGGAATGAAAGTAGTAGTACCTATCTCATTGCTTTGTTGAAGCTTAAATGAGGTAATATGTTTAAAAGACATTACAGAACACACATAGACTGTGCATTCACTGTTATTATTATGAGTAGCCTTATTATTAGTATTATAACTGGCATCTGCCCAACGCATACAAGAGATTCCATTGAGTTGAAAGGTAACAGATTTGCCACAGAAGTCCTCATGTTCTTTGGAAGTGGCCATTTTATGACTGTCTAATCTTTTAAAAAGATCCTGTTGGCTTCAAGCAGAATTTATCTTTCAAATCTATTTTTACGTGGGGATTCTCAATATGTGAGTGCTAGTAGAATGCACTCTAATGCCTTTCGGTAAGAGCACAGCCTATTTAGGACCACCTTAGCCTGCAGACCACTGACAAAAACAGCTGGAGCTAGCATCTGTGCCTCACGAATCTTTCAAAGTCATAACAAAACCGGCCTGATTTCATAACCACAGTATGAATGTCAGCTCGTGTATAGGAAAGATGCCTGGGAAACCTAACAATGTTGGGCACGTAAGATGAAGACCTTGTCCTTTAATTCTGCATTGGGAAGCACCAATGAAGAGAGATGAAAAGGCAGTAAAGTGTGTGTTTGACAATTTCCTAAGTAAGTATGAATTTTACCCTTCCAGGTTGTTGTAATTTGGCAAATCTGTGCCTTTTTAATGCTTCTAACCACTTTCAAATTACTGTGGGAGTAGATTTGAAATTGGTCACTCTGACTTATAAAGGTAACAGAGTGAGTCAGAACACCTAAAGCAGGACTCCTCCCTCTTTTTAAATACCCATTTACCTAAAGTGCATTTTGTCTCCAGTTCCTTGGGCCACCCTGTAACCACTAATGAGCTCTTCTGTCAGTAATAAGTCACATGTCCTGTGACAGCTTTACCTATATGATTTTCATTAAATGCTTTGGAATCCTGGGGCAAAAAGAAATTATGTAAATATAAGTTTTTATTACTGTTTTATTTTGATTACTTTTTCTCCTCTGGTTTTTATTGCCTCATATAATACAGGTAAATATGGTGATCACATGTTGAGATAGGGGTTTCTGTTCTAATGCCTCTGTTCTCATGCTTCGCGTTCAATCCACGTTAATTTAATTATCCATGATTTCTTAGGCAAAGAGAGGAATGTAGACTCCATGCTGTCTGCAACTACTTCAGTCATTCCTTTACTGCCCGTGACACCGTGTGAGACCTGCAGATGCTAAACAACCTCTCCCTGCACCAGCTCAAACGAAAAATGTTAACCATATGCAACTCCAACCTGTTTATCCTTAAGCAATGCAAAGCCATGCAGTGCTGCAGACGGGCAGTGGGGGAGAGCACAGAGCTGCCACTTCTCACAGGTTGCCTTCTGAAAAAGCAGAGCACGGAGGCATAGGAATTTAGGGCAGGGATAGTTGAACAGGGGCTCCTTTCTTTTTGCTGATAAAGACAAGGGCTCCTCTGAAATTCTGTTCATATGTGTAGAACTGATGAACTGTTACTTAAGAGATTAGGCCCTGGATTTCAAATTTGGAATCTGAGGTGCTATGGGGAACTGTGAATTCTGAATGCCTAAATACTCTGAGACATGATCTAGCTGCTACTGGGAAGAATTGAGACATTTACCAGGAATAAATGAAGAGTTTTAATTCATTTTAGCTCACATTTAATTTGAATGATAGTTTTCTGTAAAACACTATTTTTTGGTGTAGATTTTTTCAAAATCCTCTTCATTTTGGCAGCTGAGATTTCTGAAAAAAATTCCCAAGAGATTATGAAATATAGGAAATTTAAGGGGCATTGTAAAATGAAATTAGAAAATAGAAAAAAGGATTCAAAATGATATTAAAATATAAAGTTGTAATCTCAGTCTCTCTTTTCCTTAAAAATAGTCTCATTTATTCACAATAATGTTTCTCTTCCTTTGAATTATATAAATCAATATATTCATATTAAAGAATATTTTGGAAAAGGAAAAAAAATGTTTCACCAACCCAACACAGTTGTTTCCATTTGTGCATATTCTCTTTAAGTTTTTGTTCCTCTGCAAAATCCTAACGCTTGATATAGCCATTACCTAAGGGACACAAACTGATGTGGTGAGACACGTTTGGGGAAGTCTTTCCAAACTTCTGGAGCAAAGAATCACACAAACATTAGAGAAAGTGAGTTAAAATCATAATTCTTCAATTTAGTGAAAAGAAATTGTTGTACATTTTCCAGTTGAATTTAGTTTGTATTGGTGACCTAGTTTCAGTCATCCCACATGTACTCATTCCTATAGGTCATGGCGGATCAGTGCCCACATGAATCTAAATTGAATGAACCTATCTGTATCTTTGTCCAAAAAACAATCTGTGAGTCAGCACTATTTATTCATCTTTAGTGGTCAAAACTCTGTACTGTTGGGACACTGTTTGTCCCAACAGACAGATGGGAAGTGAAAATATAAAGAGACGATACAGTTCTCACATTAGGGAAGAGTATTCATACCTCAGTACACACTCTCAGAAAGTAGTGATTAAGAGCTCAAGTCATGCAGCCAGACTGTCTGGTTTATTTATTTATTTTTATTTTATTTTTATTTTTTATTTTATTTTTTTTTTGGAGACAGAGTCTCACTCTGTTGCCCGGGCTAGAGTGCCATGGCATCAGCCTAGCTCACAGCAACCTCAAGTTCCTGGGCTCAAGCAATTCTACTGCCTCAGCCTCCTGAGTAGCTGGGACTACAGGCATGTGCCACCTGCCCAGCTAATTTTTTCTATATATATTTTTAGTTGTCCAGCTAATTTCTTTCTGTATTTTTTTAGTAGAGATGGGGTCTCGCTCTTGCTCAGGCTGGTCTCAAACTCCTGAGCTCAAAGGATCCTCCCACCTTGCCCTCCCAGAATGCTAGGATTACAGGTGTGAGCCACCATGTCGGGCCCAGACTGTCTGGTTCAGAATATCAACACCTCCACTCACTAGTTCTATGACTATGGGCAAGTTACACAACTTTGCTGAGAATAAAGTTTGTAATCTGTAAAATTAGAGTTATATTTGAATTTAACTCATTGGGCTAGTATGAAGAATAAATGAGCCTGTGCATGTAAAAATGCACGGCACAGAGCCAGACATATATTTTGTTGTTGTTATACCTAATATTTTACATTATTGCCATATTTCAAATAGTGTGCAGAATATGTGATCACAACTAAAATCAAACTGGTATTTAGCAACATATAATAAGTATTATGTGCTATAACCCATTAAGATTTATCTCAGGAATGCAAAGTTGGCTTCGCATCTGAAAATCAATCAGCTTAATACACCATATTAGTAGAATAGAGAACAAAAACCACGTGATTATCTCAATAGATGCAGGAAAAGCATTTGACAAAATCCAACATCCTTTCATGGTAAAAACACTCAACCAACTAGCAATAGAAGAGAAATTTCTCAACCTCATAAAAAGCGTCTAGGAAAAACTCACAGCTAATATCATACTTCCTGAATTACAGTATGCTTTTTCTCTAAGATCAAGACAGGGATCTTTGCTTTTACCACTTTACTTCAACATTACTCTAGAGATCCCAGCCAAGGTAATTAGGCAAGAAAAAGAATAAGAATCAGAAGCCATACAAATATTAAAAAAAAAATGAAATAATGTCTATTTGTAGATCATGTGATCTTATATAGAACATCTTTAAAAATATATACCAAAAAAATTAGAATAAATGAGTTGCAGGTTAAAAAAATTAGAACAAATAAATGAAGTTAAAGGTTAAAAGATCACCATACAAAAATCACTTGTATTTTTATATATCAGCACTGAACAATATGAAAATGAAATTAAGAAAACAATTTCATTTATAATGTTATCATAAGTAACAAAAAAACTTAAAAATAAATTCAGCAAAAGGAGTGCAAGCCTCATACACTGAAAACTGCAAAGCATTGAAAGAAATGAAAGAAGATCTGAATAAATGGAAAGACATTTCATGTGCCTGGATTGGAATACTTAATATTGTTAAAATGGCGATACTCCCCAAATTGATCTACAGATTCAATATAATCTCAACCACCTTTCTTTCTTTTTTTTTTTTTTTTT
>NW_012150952.1:3133647-3139433 GCF_000956105.1 Propithecus coquereli
AGCATTGAAAGAAATGAAAGAAGATCTGAATAAATGGAAAGACATTTCATGTGCCTGGATTGGAATACTTAATATTGTTAAAATGGCGATACTCCTCATTTTTTTCTCAAGATTTAATATATGATGAACCACCTTTCTTTTTTTTTTTTTTTTTTTTTGCAGAATTTGACAGATGAAAACATAAGGGACCCAAAATAGCCAAACCAATTTTAAAAAAGAACAGCAAACTTGGATAACTCACACTTACCAATCTCAGAACTTACTACAAAGCTACGATAAACAAGACAGTATGGTACTAGTATGAGGATAAACATCTAGATCAATGGAATAAAAGCGAGAGTCCAGAAATAAACCCTATTTATAAAAAGAACTGTATAGAACTTTCTTCAAATAATATATGCAAATGGCACACGAAAAGATGCTCAACATTATTATTCATTAAGAAAATGCAAACAAAGCCAAAATGCCACTTGATGCCCACTAGGATAGCTAAAACAAAACAAAAGCAATAATAACAATAAAAACCAAACAGACAATAAAAAGTGCTGGTGAGGATGTGAAGTTGAAGCCCTCATACACTGCCAGTGTCATAAAATAGTGCAGCCATTTTGGAAAACAGTTAGGCATTTTCTCAAAAGTTTAAACTTTATGAACTGCCATTCTAATCCTAGGAAAATATCGTAAAGAAATGAAAATTTATGTCCACACAAAAACCTGTACATGTTTCTTCATAAAGCATTATTTATAGTAGCCAAAAAGTTGAAGCAATCAAAACGTCCTTCAGCTGATGAATAGATAAACAAAATGTGGTATAGCTATACAACGAAATATTATTTGACAATGGAATGAAATGCTGAGATATGCTATGAGACATGGATGAGCCTTGAATACGTTATACTAAGGGCAAGAAACTATTCACAAAAGACCAAATATGTATGATTTTATTTATATGAGAGGTCCAGAATAGGCAAAACTCATAGAGACAGAAGGTAGATCAGTGGTTACCAGGGATTAGGGAGGAGGAAGAAAGCGGTGTGACTGCTAATGAATGTGGGATTTCTTGTTGAGGTGATGAAAATGTCCTAAAATAAGAGAGTGATAACAGCTGTACCACTCAGGATATACTAAAAAGCCACGAATTGTACACTTTAATAGGATGGCTTTTATTTTATGTGAATTATATCTCAATAAAGCTGTCATGAAACAAACAAAATATGCTAATACTTTTTTTTTTTTAATTTGTCTTTGCTCTTCCATTTTATTTTTTTTCAGAGTTTTGTTCAAAGTCTGCAGAGTACTGGGGAAATCTCCAGTGACTACTCCTTAAGAGTAGTGTAACATCCTTCAGTGAATCCATTCCCAAGAGTCAACAGTATTATTTGGCTTCTGAAATTTATCAAGGCAACTTGTCAGTGTTATTGCTTATCCTGCTTAATCACACATCTAAGGGCACTCTGTAATTTGCCATATTACTTTTTTTTTTTTAAACAATCTGTGGTCAGCCAGAGGAAAAAAACAATATTTAGGAGGAGGAGATCTTAGCATGGACACTTCAGTTCCCTGAACCTTAGTGAACACAGGCTATGCCGACCAAAAAAAGCAGGATGTGGCTTCCATGGGGGAACTGATATTAGTATTGTATAGTCTGGTGATGACTATTGCTGGGTCCACACTGGCTCTTTCAGCCCGAAAATTCAAAGCACTCTCCTACCAGGATGTTTATTTACATTATTTTAGCATAGCTTTTAAAAACTAAAGAGATTGGTATTTATGAAGCTAAAAAATTAACTAAAAGCACTCCCCCACAAAAAAAGCCCATATTATTTTATAGAATGAGGAGGAAACTTCTTCATATAGACAAGGTAAAGTATTTCCCTGATGCTATACTTTAGCTCTAATTCATTAATTGATCAATCAATAGCCTACACTGTAATCATTAAATAATTACACAATACTTTCATTATGTTCACTACCAGAAAATAAATGTTTATGAATAACTGCTCTGTTAGTCATTGTTTAATTTGAAACCAAATCAAAACAACTTATTCTCAGATTTTTTATTTGTCAGTAAGGCAGTCAGGAAAAAAAAATCAGAACATTGTAAAAATCAAAATAACAGGTGTATGTTAGAGAAGGTGTATGACCATACTATTTACTCTTGCTCCGGGCCACCTCTAAAAGGATAGTAAGGGGAGAAAATAGACTAACAGGGGCAAAGATAAAAGGAAAGTCAATAGAAGCAGATGAGGGATTTGAAAATATTTTAGAAAATGGCATTTGGTGGGCTCATAAGCACGAGGAAGTTAAAAACCTAAAGGTCTTGTGGTGAAGAAAAGTAACAAAAAATGAGCTGATTAGCACCCTAAAATCTCTGAAGGACTCAGAACTTGGGGTTACTAGTCCAATTCAGGAACAGGCTGAACTATAGTACTGAAAATCAGGAATGGTTAGAAATAAACTAACGGTATGAGAGCCCAGAGTTCTTCCTTACCCAGTAGAGTCAGCTTCCTTCACTTTCTCCTTGACCAGGTGGAAGACTGTGAGCTATTCTCTGAATAACACGGAAGGAGGAGCGTTAGAACTCAAAAACATTGCTCACCAATCAATAACCACACTTTACGAAATTGTTCTTAAGCATAAATAGAAATCAACATAGTAACAATCCAATTTTTGATGAAAGGCTAAAAGATGGAGAAATAGAAAAAATAAATTTGAAAGAAACAGAGATAATGCTGGGAGCAAAAGAAAATACAAAAACCCCAATAATCAACCAACAAACCAACCAATCAATTATTGCCCCCACCAAAAAACAAAAACAAAAACAAACAAAAATCCCAAAGAAATAAAAAGCTGTCCAATTGATACCCTCAGATATAAAATAGGAAATAGTAAAGCATCCATAAAACAAGCTAAAATACATCCAGAAGGTTAATGACAAAATTATGAAAATATCTTCAAAAATAGGATAAAAAGATCAAGAATGGGAAAATAAGAAAAAAATGCAGATATAGATATTTAGAATCAATCCAAAACGTGTATCCTGCCTCTTTTCAGAAAAAGAGGGTGCAGAAAGTAGAGTGGAGGAATCGATTAATTAACAATTTCCCCATCCTGAAGAACATGAAATTTGAAATTCAAAGTGCTCAACACAATGGATGGAAATGAAATGACCATATCTGGCAAAGTATTGGGAATGCCAGAGCCCCCAGGATAATAAGACATCAAATTCTTTGTGTAAACATAATTTTCAACTCATAATTATCTACCCAATCAAACCATCAATCAAGAGCTTGAATATGGAATAAATCATTTCTAGACGCATCTCTTGTGTTTGTTTGTTTTTTTTGTTTATTTTTAGCAAACTACCAGAGGCTATGCTTCAGCAGAACCAAAAAACAAATGAAGGAAAGGAAGACATAGATCCTAGGGGAAAATAGGTACATTTAATGAGGGTAGGAAAAGGAAACCCCAGATGCTGGCTATATAGTAGATATAAAGAACAACCAGTCTTAGAATGAAGAAGGAAAAGTAGGGGTTCTGGGAAGAAAATTCCCAGGTAAAAAGGTGGGACAGGGTGAAAAAGGAATTGCTGGTGTATCAGCTATGTTTGTGCATTTGAGAAAAAAATTACTAGTTTTAAAGGTATGGTGGCTCTATGCCTTTAAAGGAACAGTTGGAAAAATTATGACTTTGCTTCCCCAAAACTACTCAAGTTAATAAAAAGGGCAAAAATAAATTCCAACAAAGGGCGATTACACAAGAAAGGAAATGTAATCATAGTAATAATTGGACACTGCAATACATAGTAATATGAATGCTGATTTTCGATTTAAATATTTTTGTTTTAATTATATTGAAATGGGGAAAAGAAGTGGCAGATATCAGAAAGTCAACAGTGATATAAAGACACAGCAATTTAAGCAAATTTATTTATCATACAGAGGTAAATGCCAAGAGAAGCAGTTAAAAGAGGGCATGATTGTCTTTTAAAAGGAGAACTGGGAAAGGATAGGGAAAGTTTCTTCTGGTTTTCATTATAACTCCTTAGTTATAGTAGTTATTTTATTATAACTCATTAACTTATTATAACTCATTAGTATTATTATAAAAGTCTAAAAAAGATCATAAAGAAAAAATTTAATTTGTAAAATGATATAAAATTATGGTCAAGAAAAAAATAGCGGATTAAATTGGTTTTATTTCTCACTAGACATTTCCTTTTCCCTCGATTCATGATGAACGGTTTTATTTTCTGCCTACACTCAACAGATTCAGGTCTTATAAAAGCCAGAGAAAGATCTGGGTCAACCAAAGGATGGCCATGATGAAATGGGTCTTTTTAAGCCATAGATCTATGATTTGCATGCTCTAGGAAATGTCAGCAAAATCAATTTCTAAACTCAATAATGATAGAAAGGACCATCAACTGACATAAATCTGAAATAGCATAACATGATATAACCAGCAATGCTACTTACAAACCAACTAGATACCAACCAATAGCATTGAAGTTTCAAGAGTGTAGGAGAAGTAGATGGGAGGCCATTCCATTTAGTATTATAATCCTTTGTATTCCAAAGTGAGGAACAGGGATTTATGAAAGGAAAACCAAATGCCAGGAGAAAACAAAAAAGGAAGGAATCACAGATTTATTCTGTAGCTCCTCGAGGAGAATGGTCATCACATTGTCTGAAGGAGCCACATTACACCGAAGCTAATTACACCTGGTAAGAAAGTTTGAGTCTAATCAAGATGAAAGGTTTCACCTGTATGACAGCCCCTGAAGATTCTGGAAGAGAAAAAATTATGGTAAGGTGAATGATTCAAAGGGTTAAAGCCCTTAAGTTCTAGAAATGAAAATGAAGGATTCAAAGGCAATCAGGTGAATACATCATTTTTAAAATTTTGATTGACAGATTTGTTGATCTTGTAGGAAGGGAATTTCATAATCAGCTCAAATTGGCAAATAGTTATGACTGCTTATAATGAAAGTTAAAGAAGGCATATTACTTTCATGCAAGGAATTTAGGGAAGAAAAATAAGTCTGATTAATTATTAACAGGCAGAATAAGACCCAATTTATTACTATTTTAAACACTCAGTGAATTACCTTAAGTAGCCGCTCAGCAAACATTTATTGAGTGCTTATTTCTATACTTCACTTGAAATCAGTACTTGAAATATGAGGATGAGAATGAAACTGAGTAGCCTTGGAGGGAAGGGAATGAACATTTATTGGACATTTATCTATTTTAGTTCAGGTACCTGCTGGATGCTTTACACAATCATTTCATTTAAACCTCACATCAATCCTATGTGATTCTGCTATTTCCTCGATTTTATAGAGGAGAAAACTAAAGTGTAAACGGTTAAGTATTTTGTGGCAGGTCACACAGCTAATAAGGGGTGCAATTAGGATTTGATCCTAAGCTGTTTGACCCCATTTGCACTTTCCAAGTCCAGTCTGTTACAATTTAGAAAAAAGGATGGCAGAGGACATTGTAGTTATTCTTTTAAATATAAAGTTAAATTGATTTACTTGGAGAAATGTCCTGCTTTCTTAGATTCTGCTCTTCTTTGTGTGTGTGTGTGTGTGTGTGTGTGTGTGTGTGTGTGTGAGCGTTATGCTGCCCTGGAGAGGATATTTTGGTCATAGAAGATAGTGATTTTTTAATGCTTATCTCTATAAATCTATCTATAGACATATAATTTTTAATGCTTATCTCTATATCTATGAGTAGATATATAGAGCCATCTATAGATATATATCTTTCTCTACATAAGAA
>NW_012150952.1:3140348-3195581 GCF_000956105.1 Propithecus coquereli
CCTTCTGCCATGTGAGGACACACTGGCCCTCCTCTTCAGAGGAGGACGTAGCCCTCACCAGATAACCCGACCATAGCCACTTCAATCTTGGACTTTGCAGCTTCCAGGCAGCAAGGAAATAAATTTCTATTGTTTATAAATTACCCAGTCTCAGATATTTTGTTATAACAGCACAAACAGACTAAGGCAATGTCTCTCTGAGACTTAGTTTTCTTGCGTGTAAGATGTGGATATTAACCACTGCCCACTTGAGGTAAATCTTGTATTAATAAAAACCTTCACAAACTACAGCTCTACATGAAAATAATTATATTGAGAGGATTGGCACATTTGTAGACAGATGTTTATATTTGATTAGTTGGGAAGGGGCAGAATATTGACTCAGGAAGAATGCATTTTGGTGCAAACACACTAAGAGTAAGAGCCAAGTTCATCTCAAAAGCCTCCCAGGGTCTTCCTCCCCAGGCAGTCTGCCTTTCCTCATGGACCTTGCATCCAGCGACAGGCCCTGTCAGTTGCTCAATCTTGAACATGCCATGCCTGCTATTGTCTCAGAGCCTTTACATCTGCTGTTTCCTTCCGCCAGGAATGCTCTTTTCCTAGGTGTCTACAGGGCTGGCCACCTGACCCCCTTCAGGTCATAATCCACGTGCTGTTTCTCATGACCATCCTATTTAGAGTCACAAACTCCCCAACCCCTCCTGCTTTACTTTTATTTATAGTGCTCATTACTGTCACTTATGTTACTTATTTTTGTTTGTTAATTGTCTGTCTTTCTTCAACTAGGTGCCAAAAGATGGCAGTTTTGTCTGTGTTATTACGTGTTGGGTTCCTAGATCAGTGCTTGTCACATACTAGATACTCCATTTATGTTTGTTGAATGAATCATGGTGAATTTCCTCTTTTCTTACCAAAGAAGAAGCAACAAAGTGTCCACCCAATAAGTTTCTGTTTGGCATCTATTTAATTTAATATTACGAGATTCATATTTCATTGTCTTTGAAGAGATTGAAAAGAAGGATATGGAATGTTCCTTGAGTATGTTCTTATAAAAGCTACCACAAAAGAGTTGCAATTAAAAATAAAATTTGCCAAGTGATTACTCCACATTTTTTTTAGTCTACATTAGTATCCCCCCTGATTTTCACAAAGACATTACAAACTGGTTAAGATATTTTATTTCAGATTTGGCAAACGCATCCAACAGTAATCAATATATAAATGGTACTATTTCCTACCACTCTTATTAAAATATGTTGCTGGCAATTTTTGATGCATTCTGATTCACATAAACCAATTTTTATAGTTTAAGATACACACAAAATACTGAATCTAAGTGCAGCACTAAGCTTTCAATTATAAATATCTTCATTAACATTCATTTAATGTTCAATGTTTTCTTTTTGTGGTTTAAATCCCTGATATATAATGTCTTTTGCTATTTAACACATCATGACAGTTAATAGATATCAAGCAAAAATATTGACACTTCCATATAGGGAATTAACAAATATTAAATTGATGATGTTAATGTAGTTTCTGTGGTACTCAATGGGCTGTACAACTTCAAATTCATTAGGTCAACAGGACAACCCAACAACCAAAAAATTCACACAGATGACAAGGACACTTATTGTGTCCCATACCTAGATGCCCAGAGGGCAGGAGCCTTCATGGTTGGTCAGTGATGTCACTAGGACCAAGATTCCTTGTATCCTTCTGCCCTATCACTCTCAGCATAAAATGCTTTGATCGTTAAGGTAATATTTTAAAATCCAGCCTAAATATACTAACTGCCATCACCTCCCTCCAACCAGTGTAAGAAATTTCTGCTAACCCATGTCTGTGCTGTGTAGCTTACTTCTAATTAGTGTCACACCTGGAGAGGCAGCCCTTCCAGTGACGAAGAGCTTCGTATTCCTAGAGCAGAATTCACAAGGAGGCAGCCCACATGGAGGCGGAAAGTATGTGTAGTAGATTTCGCTTGCCAGTGTTCAGATTGGCCCTATGACTCATTAGCCATGTTAACTTGAATAATTACTTCTCTGTGTTTCAGATTCCTTATTTGTAAAGGTAGGTAACAGTACCTCCCTCAAAAGCATCTAAAATGTTTAAAATTATGCCTGGCATATGATCACCACTCAATAAACATAAGCTCTCATTATTATCTCCCCAGTTAGGATAGATCTCCCAAGTTCAATATCAAATTGAGAATTGGCTGTTATCTGGACAACATAGATAATAGTTCAAGCCCAAATAATTACTTTGTTAATTATCTAAGTTTTAGGAATCAGGCATTTCATTTGTTTAATTTTTCCAGTTAATACAAGGTACCTTATTATTGAGTTAGTGATGAGGTGAAAGTTATGGTATAAAGATTCATAGTCATCTGGGAGACAAATGGTTTGGGGTTATACCTACAAGTGATACCTAATGAAACGAGGAAGCAGTCAAGCACTGTTCAATCCCATAACCAAGACATGGCATGTGTGGCTCTTATGGACAGATTGTCTTGGGAGGAAACTTTATATTGCTTGATATTTCACACCATACCTGATTAAATTTCTTGCATGGCATGAACATTTATGTGTAAGTTTGAATATTCACGCACAAGCAAATACAAGGAGAGAGAGAGATCCTAAGACAAAGAGTATTATACATTTTATCAAAGATCTGGAGAGAACTACAATGGATTAAAATATTTGCACAAATACCTATGAAGCAGTGAATGTTTTTAGAGACAACCCTGGTCAAAGCAACATTCTCTTGTTCATTTTTTTTTTCTTTTTAAATTTCTCCATTTGCTATTCTTGTCCCATGGGTATAGAAGTGGGGCTGATTTTACAAATGACTATTGCTCTGACATTTTTAAAAAACATCAGGAAAATAAGCCAATTCTTCCTGCATTAAAGCTTTAAAGCTTTCATGAGAACAAACCCTCTTGCCTACCTCTCTGGTGGGGCAACTTTTCAAGCACTTTCCCTTCATTAGCAAAGGAGAGAATGGTGTTATTATTAGCATTCTTATCGAGCTATCTACTCCTGTTTTCTACAAGAAAAGAGAACAGGGTATTAATCCTGTAAGTACTATTTTGGTTTTAAGAAAAAGAAAAGTTTCTTTCTTTTTTTAACATTGTGGTGAGATCCTGATATACACCACCTTAAAACCATTCACTAGCTGCTTCTGGGAAATCCCCCGAAACCTAGGGCAGTGTGAAAATGGGAAGAAGGTAATATATTTTTTAAAGCAGGTGGTTGATTGTTTTGGCACCTTTGTTCTATGATCATAGAGAGACTACCCCTTCCCCCGACCCTATATCCCCAAAGGATTCTAAGGAAACAGTTTTAGGTCAGTTCTCACAAGACAGCAGCTACTCAGGCCCTCTTTATTCTTGTAAGGTGTATATTAGCAAACCTAGCAGATTGCAAAAGTATGCTTGGTAATGATTCTGGGGCAAAAAAGGGGAAAGTCATGCACACTCGTGCATGTGTGTGTGTACGTGCATAGAGTGTCATGCAACCTCTGTGTGTATACATATGTGTGTGTACATACGTATAGAGATTCGGTACCAAATTTGCGATGGCCTTTGCTAATCAGCAAATAAGCTTTGCTCAGTTGCTATGAGAATTCTGAATTTGTGGTTAAAAATCTCTCTGCTTGAACACGTCTGTTGGAAATCACTGCCGTTGCACTTGCCAGGGGTCATTAAATGTACAGGAGAGGAGGCAAGGCAGAGATGCTCTTCCTTGTCTTAAATGAGCAAGGGTTAGTGCAGAACACTGGCGGATGAGCAAGTTATATACAATCCCGGGGACTCCAGTCTCCCTCCTGGGGACTGCGAAATTCTATGTCACTGTGAAGCGGCTTCGAAATGAGCCGACAAAGAAGTCCATTGACTTTAACGTGAATATGCCTGAATCACACGGAAGACAAGAATAAATCACCTTACAAATGTGTCTGGTGTAATTTTCCCGTCTCCTTCAAGTTCCCCCACCCCCACCCCTTTTGTTCTTTGTGGATGTTTTTGTTATCAGCAGCATCAATGAGAAGCCGCTTTTTTTGGTATTTTTCTGTGTGTGACTAGGGTGTGAGCTAGGTGCTGCTGCAGTATGAATCTTTTAAAAGCTGCCTAAGATATATTTAAGACCCTGGTCTAGGAGGAACGGCTCTCCCAGGCATAATTTTTGGTGCTGGTTGCAGCAGGGAGCTTATGCTGGGAGGAAAGTATTATTTTTCTAAATGGAAGGTGTCAGATGGTCACGCAATGTGACTGCATGTTCGAGATCACTGCCTCCCATCTGCAATTTGTGACGTGTGAAAGATTCTGCCCAAATGTGCTCACCAACTGGAAATCCTCGGCACTTTTTTTCCTTATCAGGAGAGACCAAGATAACCAATGGTTTACAGATCAGGGATCCTATCAAATTAATATCACTGTAGGATAAAATCTGTTTTAAATACAACTCCTAAACTCCAGCAAAGTTAACTAGTACAAACAAGTTCATTCATCTGATTAAGAACCGCTGCTCAGAAAACAACAAAATGAAATCTGCTTATCACTGTACCTCACTTCAAAATAGTCTTATGTTTATAGCTTTCAAAAATGGGCTGGATCCAAAAGAATATATATATTTTTTTCCATGCTAATTAATGTCGACCAAGTGACACCATCCATCAGGACGGAAGTAAAGCATTTTCACGTCAGTGTTGGTTTTTCCTTTTCTTATACTCCTCTGAGTCCCTTTGCAATTAAATACAGCACAACTCAGAAAGGGCAGATTATTTAGCCACTGCCTAAGCAAGGGTTTCACGTTTTCAACTGAGCTCGAACCTTTGAGTTCTGTTTATTCTTGGCTAGGCATAATTCCCAGCTTCTTGGATAAAAAGGCCGTAAAAAGGCTCATAAGGTGCTTCGGACATCAAACAGCTCATACAAAACAATATCTTGATGAGTTAAGTGCAAATGAATCAGAAACGTAATGGGCTAAAATTCCCTCGCTGTGCACAGGGGTTGACGTCTCCAGGAGGGAAGTGCTCGGCCCTGCAAGCTCACCTGGGTTTTATCACCGTCCACCTCCAGAAAGGGAGTTTCTAGGTTTGGCCTGACTAGGAGGCAGGCTTCAGCTGCTTTGCCTAATTTTAACCTGGAAACGTACAGAAAAGGGAGGGTCTTCTTCCAGTTTTTAATTTCTCATCTGTATAAAATGGGAAAGATGGAAGAAACCCTCAGGCGAGTGCAAAAGCTGTATTCATCCCCACATCATTTTATATTGTATATTTTGCATCACAAAGCTCTTCACAATCAGTGACAAAATATAGAGGGATTACAAATTCAAGAGATGGATCACCATCACCGTTTTGTGAAGCAGCAGGCTGCTGAGAGTTTGTAGGGAATCACAAAGGGTAGAAATCCTCTGTGTTAAGGTGGTAATCTGGAGTACCAAAGGCATTGGCAAGACAACTTCTCCCAAAAGAGGTGCCCAAAACTGCCCTTGAGGGGCAAAGAACCACACGATCTGATCGGTCCTCACACAACCCATTGCTGTATACTGAGGCCTGATTGGCTTTCTTCAGGGGTGACCCAGGCAGGCCAAGTAAAAATAGCAGGCATGTGAAAAAGAAAATGGCAAAACATTGGATTTTTGTTAAAGGGAGAGAACACGCAGCAAGGAGGGGGATGTTCCCTAATGACACATCAGAGAATAAAGAATTAACAGAGGAAAACAGGCCTTTGAGTCACCAATATCCCTTTGCACTGATTCTCAGGATTCCTTTGTCGGTAAAGCCCTCCTCTCTCCTCTCAGTTAATCCAAATGGTGCCCGTTCTTTAAAACTCACAGCAAATCCATCCTTCTTCGTAAATGCTCTCTCATTGCTAGAAGCAATGAGGAACGTGGAGTGCTCTTCCTCCTCTGAACTCACTCGCCAAATTTTGTCTCTTCAACCGTTGTGGCAATTGACTGGTAGTCAATAAATGACAGTAATTTTTTAGTGGGCTTGAACATTGCATACATTGTGGCCTCAGATTTCTATTTAAATTGGAGGTTGCTTGAGGCAAGGGTTCAGCCATAATTATCTTTTATGTCCTCACTGAAGTAGGACAAAGATGCCAACTTTGTGCCAGACACTGTACTTGTAGGTGGGTATCCCCTGGGCTCACCTTAGAGGCCAGGAAGGAAATTGATTCTGAGAGGCCAAGGTCTCATGTCCATGTCTTAGCCTAAGTGGTAGAGCCAAGGTCGGAATCCCACCTAATGTCAAAGTCTTTTCTTAGATAATAAACATGACTGTTAGGAACTAAGTTATTGATTTCTGTGCTTAACCATAATCAGGGAGAAGTCTCATGAGTGTGTTGATTCTTTTGTTTCAGAGTGAGAGAATTCCTTTAACGTCTGTGTGTCCTAGAAGCCCCGTCTTTGCTTACTCCAGAGGGAGAGAAAGCACAGGTGGCTGCTACACAGGTTCTGATTGGAGTCGCTGGCCGGGGTGTGTTGGAGTCCGACTGTGGTGGTTTGGAGTTTGCTCTCAGAAACGTGATGTGGCAGTCAGTATTTCCAAGTGCTGTCAAAATACAAAGAAGTCTGCTCCTGAGCTGAACCTCACTCACCAGTGGTTGTACCATTCAGGATTTTTTCTTGAGGTCATGAGTGGTTCTCAACCCTGATTGCAGGTTAACATCACCTTGGAGGCATTTTAGGAAAAACAAATGTCTGTATCTGAATCTCACGGATCCTGATATGCTATTGGTTTGCAGTGGGGCAAAGGCATCTGTGTTTTGTTTTTGTTTTGTAAGCTTCCTAGTTGCTTCTAATGGCACTCGGGGTTGAGGACCACTGAGTGGTCCTCCGAGTCTGAGTGGTCACTGAGTCTCCTCTCACTGGAGGAGAATTTAGTGCTGGTGGAAGGAGTCTTTTGGCAGCTCCTTACTTCATATTTACATGGAGCAGTCACTGTCGTGCACACTTTCCACTCTGCCCAGCAATCCACGGTCTGGAGAGAGCACATCTAAGTTATAAGACCCTAAAAAAATTCTTTTCCCCTTTCATGCTGTAATGCTTTTGGGGGGTTGCTGTTGATGATGGGGCACATAGCTGAGCATGTAATGAAGACAGTGTAGCAACCTGCTAGATGTGAGTCCAAGCCATGGCCTGCATCTTATTTCAGACATTTCAGAGCCCACTGCAATGATGGGAACTACTATGTCCTCCACCTATTGCCTCAGAGGCATTGCACTTGCAGGAACCTCTCATACCCCTTATACTTCCTGGGCTCTAAGACACCCCAACACACATTCCTAAACTCATAGGAACTCAACATAGAGGATGTGCTGATATGTCAAACATGCAGCACCCACCTCTATAAGCTTAACATTTTCTTGCACATGAAAGCAGTCTCAGCCTTTTCGATGCCAGATCTGCGACAG
Source organism: Propithecus coquereli (assembly GCF_000956105.1). Classification (NCBI taxonomy): domain Eukaryota; kingdom Metazoa; phylum Chordata; class Mammalia; order Primates; family Indriidae; genus Propithecus; species Propithecus coquereli. The sequence continues at coordinate 3,147,772 of NW_012150952.1, forward strand.
CCCCACATGATGAGAAGGCTCCCAGAGGGCCCCACTTCCTTGCACATAGGGACTGCCAGATGTTCTTCTTGTCCCCTCTTCTCTCCTTCTGGTAGCCTTTAATGGTTGCTACAAGGGGGGCAGTGTTGAATTGAGGGGAGGAGGGAGGAAGAGGAAAACTTTCTCAACTCCTCATCTGCATGTACCCTCTCAACTGTTGCATGTTTATCTTTTGGACACTTACTTATTTTGTTCCCTTCATTCTCTCTCCTTGGAGATGTCAGTTACTCTTAACAAGCATGCTGGTAGTGGCATTTGTTAGGCGTGATATAGAATCAGTGCTTCCTTAAAGATCAGAGAAAGGCTGAGTAGTTAACAAAGAACAGTCAAAACTAGGACAGAGAAGAGGGAAGGAAATGGGAGAGAAAGAATGGGGCAAGGAGAAGAGAATATGTTTGCCATATTTTCCATCTCTTTAGAATTTTCAAAGCTTTGTTAGAACTTAAAATATTAGTATTCTTTTGTCTCTAGATCTTATGTCTTCTCATTTTATGTATCTTCCTGAGAGATTCCATTTACCTCATTGCCTCAATCATTTTGTTTTTCCCCTCATATTTCCAAATATATATGAGCTGCAGAGCTGTATATTCCTTCACCTGTCAACTGGGCAGCTCTACTTGGATTTCTCATAGACACCTCTAAATTAATGAGTCCAAAATTCACCTCATAATGCTCCCCTCCCCAAAGCCTGCTTCTTGGGCATACTGAATCTCAGATAACAGCACCACCCCACCAGCTGATCGAATTAGAAAGCATGGGGTTTTCTTAGACTTACCCTTCTGTTACCCCACGTCCACAACCAGCCAGTCATTACAACCTAATTCCACTCCTTGCATTTCTCTCAAATCGACCTGTGTATCCTTTTTGACTGGATATTTCAAGGGCCTTGTGGTAGACCAAACAGTGCCCTCCCACAACCATGTCCACATCCTAGTTCCCAGAACCTATGAATATTTTATATGACAACAGGGATTCTGCAGATGTAATTAAGTTAGGGATCCTAGGTTGGAAAGAATATTCTGGATCATCAGGATGGGCCCAATGTAATCACAAGGGTCCTTGTAAAACAGAGTCAGTGGAGTCAGAGAGAGAGAAAGGGAGATGTGACAACAGAAACAGAGGCAGGAGTGATGTGAGGCTATCAACCACACAGTGTGGGAAGCCGGAAAGGCAAAGAGATGGTCTTCCCACTCGAACTTCCAGAAGGAATTCAGTGTGGCTGACCCATTTTAGACTTATGATCTCCAGGACTGTAACAAAATAAATTTATATTGTTTTAAGCCACTAAGTGTGTGGTAATTTGTTACAGTAGCATCAGAAAACTAATAATATAGACTTCGACTATCTTCCTTCTCTCCAGTTATGTCCCCTTCCAGCCCCTTTCCTGAACCACAGTGAGAGGGAGTGTTCTCAACCACAAATCTACTCATGGCCATTCTAAGCACCAGAATGCCCTGTGCTAGAATAAATCTTTTTTTTTCTTATTTTTACCTCTTTATCATCCTCTTTCTGGGACATGTACCAAAATACAACAACATTGGGTGTTTTCCCTTGACTTTAATCATTTTTATTAAGGCATAACACACCCATCCTCTTTAGGGATAAACCTACACCCAAGAACACACCAATAACAAGATGGTGTCTTTACTAAAGCCATTGCAAGCTGAGAAAAGGAGCAGAGAAATTTGTAGTGTAATATCTCTTAAGCAGATGCCAAGTAGCAGTCACTCAGGGCTTTACAACTCATTCAAGGCCAGATCTTTGAGGATAACTTTCCTTTCTTCATCTCTTTCACTCATGAAGTAAAAGAGAGGGGTGGAGAAATCTAAGAGCCCCAGGGAACATGAGAGTTGGTGTCCAAGAAGGAGTAGGACCAGGAAATGAGGAAACTGAAGGATAGTCCCTGTACAGCTGAAAAGCTGGTGGGATGATATTTAGATGACAGAAGCTACAGTGGACTCCACATAGATCGCCACAGAAGGTGAGAGCCAAACGTAAATAATTGTCCCGAACATTACTCTGATAACCTGTATGCAGTTGATAACAGTCAGATTTTGTGCGGATTGTTAAGGTCCCATTTCCTCTCCCTTTAAGGATGTTAAGAGAGCATTGAAAGGGATCTTGCCCCATCGACTGAAAATTAAATTCAACCTTGTAAGATCAGCATATAAGCCCTGACACTTTCATGACAAAATTGGAAGCTATAATCCAAATACGTTTCTATAAATAGGAAAGGGGCATCTTTTGAACTACTTCCTGCAAAATTAGAATACTCTGGGCTCAATTTGCTATTCAGAATAGGCTTTTAAAGCTAAACAACGAATTCCCACATGAATTAAAGCACAGCTTCCATACTAACATGAACATTCCAAGGACCTTGATCTGTTAGTTTGCTTCCAAGGCCCTGACTCTCTTAAACATTATTTAATAAGTACAAATTGGTAATCTTACAATAACCTTAAACCTAAATCTGCCATGATTTTCTTGCTTTTAATCTTTCCACATTTGGCATTGTCCTCGATCCCAAAAGAAAGACATTGTTAAATTTGTAAGTCAAGGTAGAGATTCAAGGAGCCCTCCACCAGGCAGGGCAGATGGTGAGATGTCACGGCAAAGTCGATTCGACACCCACGTGGATTGGGTATGATGCCATGGAAGCTCTACATGAGTCATCAAGAAGATAAGGGTGCTTGAAAATTGCTCAGTGAGAGAGAAAATGTCAACACACATTGAAAAGAGCATTTGAAGGTCTTCAGTGGAAATTATTTTATCAGTGGGAGTGTTTTCAACTCCATCCCACAACTCCCAATCAGTGGCAATCTCAAAATCCCTCCAACTCTTTATGAGGTGAGGAAAGCCATCAAGCAGATGAAAAACAACAAGGCATCTGGAGCTGATGGAATCCCTGCTGAAATCTTCAAATCGGCTGAGGAAAATGCACACTACGGCTCCTCGCTCTCGTCTCGAAACTGGAGAATGATGAAGAAATTCCAGATGACATCCGTGATGCTGCAGTTGTGACCATTTCAAGGCAAGGACACAGAGATAATTGGAAAGGAACACTCTCACTCTTCCCTTTCAGGAAATTTCTTGCCGAGGGACTTCCTTCATCATGCCCCTCAATTTTTGGAAGGCAATAAAGATGCTAAAAATGTTTATTATTTAACGTCAGCAGTTTGGTGGGGGTATTTTGGGGACAGCTTTGTTTTGAATTACACTGATAGCAGGCAGTGCAAGCCATTGCAGATACACATGGCAGCATTATTAGATTATCACTCCCCTATGTATCTGATCACCCTTAGAAAACTTTAGAGGCAAGGATTGATCATTTTTTTCTGTCTCTGTAGAGCCTGGCACATAGCAGGTGTTCAGTAGATGTTGAATAAATTAAAGAATTACTTGGACATTACTTAGTAACTTGGATGTTACTAAGAGAAGATTAGCTGGATGCATGTAACATTTAACAGATAAATGAGGGACAAGGCTGCCATACTGCCTCAGGCTCCTCTGGCCACACTGTCGGAATGGCAGCGTGGAAGAAGATGGAGTCAGATCTCACACCTCCATTCATGGCCACTTCCTTAATTATTCACATGAGTGAAGACAGGTGGCGGAGAAGACTGGAGAGAGTGCAGAGCTTGAGGTTGGTGAAGGATAGGAAAACAGAGCTAAGAAAGCTGGAACACCAACCTTTGCTTTGGTTGTTGTTGATCCAGTTTCCAGTCCCAGTTGAACAGTGAGCTACCTCAGGGACAGAATGAGCATCATTAACACTCCCATCCTGCAGATGAGTGAGCTGAGACCCAGAGGTTAATTGACTGGTCCTTCCCCAAATCAGAGCCAAGTTCTGACTTGGCTGTGAAGTTTGCGTCTCCCTCCCTGACACTGAAGCTAGAAGGCCAAACAGAACTGTCCCACAGAAGCTCTGTGGGGGCTCGGGCAATGTGGGTCCTCTCTCTGCTCCACAGACACAGAGATAATACAGTGCACTGTGTTAATTAACACTTAAAGCTGATACAGGCTAAAATAAACAAACGCGCACCCATTCTGGTTCCACTTCCAAGACCTCATCCCGAGACCGTAACACAGTTTGTTTTACAGCTTCCCTGGTCACGTGAGCGCCAGCATAATGAAACCTCTCTAATCTCTATTTTTCTAAAGTCTGTGTAGATACAGATGGCTCTGTTTTGGTCTCTGGGTTTTATTCTTATTTTGCCACAATTTTAACCTTTTATGTATCTCTTTCTGTGAGATATTCTCACTGTTTCCTCACTGCCTAGAGGCTCTGAGAGACTCTTCATTTTCATTTTCCAGTCGTTGTATCATATTGTTCTTCAGAATATCTGGGATTTTAAAATAACAAGACATATTGCCATTGTTACTAGAGAATTCTAATACATAGGGGTGCCATTCTATGATTCATGAGAAACTTCATACCGGCTCCGTTTTTGAACAAGAGCGGTTGAAGAATAAATGTTTTATTTTCAAAGTATCCATAATCAGGTGTGCCCAGAAGGCCATGAACAGCAGAGAAAGGACACGGGAGGCCACCATCTCATGTGTAGGTTTTTTGCTTGTCGGAAAAAAGAGAGACTAGGAAGGAAGGAAGAGACACATAAAATAAAGAGAGCTGGATCTGACACAGGTTCTGAAAGAAAAAAAAAATCAGGACTTTGTCAAGCCTCACATGCAGAGTCAAATTCAGAAAAAAATGGTAAAATATGAACAGCCTGCAAAGCACAATACTCAATCCTATAAATTCGGCACATTCTGGGTACCAGCTTCCAGCGTCCAGTTGCACTAAGAGAGTTGCCAAATATAAAAATGACCAAAGCATCCCCCGCATGTTTGCATAAGTGAGGTAAGCAGCTCAGAGGAGGGATTTAAAAGAAGACTCTGCATTGTTCGTGGAGTCAGTCAAGCATAAGGAGGGTGGAATTCCATCTGTTCAGTTCAGTTTGGTTCAGTGAACTGGGTCACTTTTAATGGTTCACTAAATTCTGACTATCTAAAAATTACAGTTAATGTGTTTTAAAAATCTTGAGCTGCATGACAAGAACACCTTATTACTGTTCTTCCTTGCCCTTGGGTTTATCACCTCTGAGATTGGGTAAACTGGAGTGTCTTTTGTGAGATTGGGGAAACTGGGTTGTTTTATCCCACACCAGGTGCTACCAAGAGCCCTGTATTAAAAACAAGAAACAAAACACTTTTATATCCCTTACTTGATCCTCTTCCTGACTGGAGTTTGGAGGGGTGACAATTTCTTACAAATGTGAGATCAGTCTGGGAACATCTTCTCTGAGGTGGAGGAAAGAGACCAGCATTAAACTAGAAAGCAGAAAGACTATTATTAAAAAATTATATGAGAGTAAAATCATAATTTGTCTTTCAGGGGAAAGGTTGATAGTCACAACGCGTAGGATGCTCCAGGGAAGTATTTCTGGCTTTTGGCTTTCGAAGGACTTGGTTTATATCCAATTTCATATGATGTAAACATTTCCCAAGCTTCTAAGGAGCAGTGTTGCTTCCCAAGGTAAACCTAAGAAAATTAGAGAATTGTGTTCCTTGAATTTGTGATAAGTGTGTTGGGTTTTCTCTGCATAACAAAACAAGCCTCTTATCACAAAACTGAGATAACTTTAAAAAAAAAATCATGGGCATTATTAAGGGTGAGGGAAGTGGGATTGAGCTATAGAGGAAACACCTTTACAGAAAACATGAAAATGTCAGAAATTGGAATGAAAAAAAGGAAGTGGATTTTGTTCCAACACCGGATTTGGATAACCTTGATTTAATTTTCCATGTCATCTTTGCCTATTAAAAATGTATCTTCTTCTGCTGGATACTGGTCAAGGTGGCCTGTTCTTGCAAGGTGCTGCTTGATATGCCAGTGTGACGTCTCATCAGTGATGGACAAAAGCAGCAAGGGTTGAAAGCAACATCTGAAGTTTTCAAATAGGAAATGACACAAAACCAGCCCAAGGACAGCTGCAAGTTTAAAAACAACACTTCTCCCAAATACGGTTTTAAAAAATAAATGATTATATTGGAATTGGGACCATGGCTACTGAATAGTGATGAAGATGATCAATTAAACCTTTAATGCTGATGATATATTTACCTCTCTACTGAGACCTAGCTAGCTAGCTCAGAATTCTTTGTTCAAACTGAAATTCAGTGTTAGGAGGGCAAGGTGCATGTGAAACTAGAGGAAGCTATCCTCATTTGGTTCTTAATGGCACAGGTGTCTTTCCAAAGCATTACTAGTCATATTCTATTATTTTTGCATTCAGTAAGTGCCAAAGCACTTAGAGAGCTGCAGATGAGGACACTTCTCCTTCAGGCTTGTATTTGCACAGGGTGCAGTCACAGAATGATTTGGGACGTAAGCTCAGTCTTTCGGGGAAGGGACTGCCCCCACTTCTGGCCTTCCTTTGCACAGTTTTTACACCTGCCAGCCTGGGAGGGTGTGTCCTCATACCCCTAGAGATGGTCCATCTGCAGGGGTCAGAGTAGCTCCCCCTCTGAGCCAGGGCTATGCATGAGTGTTGTTTCTGCTTTAGCAAATTTCCCTCCATAGGCCCCACTGGGGCTACTAGTGGTGGAGGCCATGATCTGAACAGCCTCATTGCATGACCTAATTTCTTCTGCCCTAGTCTCCCAGCTCTATCCCTACTGGATATAAGCCATTCCTTGCACTTCTGTCATGGTGGTCTTTCTCCAATATCAATGTGATGGAATCCCTCCCTTGCTTACAAGTCTCTTTAGCTAGGCATAGGAATAAGTGTAATTTCCTTGGCAGACATGTGGTGTTTCATCACATTATTCTGAGGTTCTTTACAGACTCATTGCCATTTGTTGAGTTTTTGCTCACCCTTCAAGGCCCAGCTCAAAAGTCACCTCTTTTGAAGACTTCTCTGATGACTCAGCCCATCCCTCCTCTTCCATGATGGTCTCAGGGTAACGATGTACCCATTTTTCTTCTCACTTGCCCATCCAGACTGTGTAGCGATCAAAACCAGAAATGCATCCATACCTAGCACAGTGTTGAATGCTTGTTAAAAAATGTTTTATCTAACGGGGAATATTTGCTTTTTTACGTGATTTTTCTCAACCTGTTTTCTACTCCAGCTTCCCAATTTAAAATAGTCCCAAGGTATTCTGATTTCTGTTACTTTCTTTCATAATATTTATGAATGTAAGTTTATTTGAACATGTATTTGCTTATTGTTTTTTTCTATCAGTAGAATAAAAACTCCATAAAGCCAAAGACATTGCCCTATTTTGTTTACACTGTATCTCCCATTACTATCTTTGTGCTTGCTTAGTAAATATTCGCTTAATAAAAGAATGAATTAATTAATAAATTCCCCAGCAGAGGATGTTAGGTTACAGAGACATCACTTCCAATTCTTCAGGCAATGACCAAATATATTGCTTTTCCCTTTATTTACTTTCTTTTTGATTTTAATGATTCTTTTCTACAGTTTTCCCACTGTTTAAATCTAAAAAATCTTGCATCAAGGGAGGGAAAAAATGAGTGGAAAATTTACAAAGAAACCCTTTTACATGTTGACGATGGAATCCTTTCATGAATGGCTGAGTTCCCTCTATTCATGCACCAGTGATCACCCCTTCTTCTTCTCCCTCCTTCTTTTTCCTTCTCAGAGATCTGCCCAAATCTGCTGGCTAAGCTGCCTCCAATACAAAGGGGAATTAATATCTTAGGACATTTAGAATTCAGTGCCCACTCCAGTGTGATGTTTTAGAAAATCAAGGCAGGTTTTATTCCTGACCATAAGTTGAAATCTCAATGTATGTGGCCTTAAACTCATCATGGTCTGAGCCTGTTATATGAAATATTACCTAATACTACTGTGAAAATTGAAACTCTGCAGCAAACGGGGACCTGAATTTTTGCCTTCTACTTTAACCCTGCATTATATCACTAGGTTAAGTCAGGATAGAGTTAGGGCCAACACTGAAGGAGATGTCTGTGCATGTGTGTGTGTGTGTGTGTGTGTGTGTGTGTGTGTGTGTGTGACTGCATGTTGTATTCAGGGATGCCCCTAAGTTAGGTGAGTGGCCTAATCCATTGTGGCATCTCATAGGCACTTAACTGTATGATTTGAGGTCCTGGTGAGTGGGCACATCACCAGCAGGAAAAGCCCAGCATTCACGGCTGTCCCTAGGAATTTTGTCCCCTCCCAGTTTCTCCAGTCCTCTCTTGGCTGCCCAGATAATGGGGTCTGCCACCAATGCACCATCTGTCTTGAGTCAGGTATAGAAACAACTCAAAACCAGGAACCATTAAGGCATAGATATATCTCACTTAATGTTGATACAAGTTGATACAAGGACAAGTTATTCAACCTTTATGAGCTCAGTTTCCTGACTGAAGATAACCAGGTAGACATAGTGACTGCTGCTTGGGCTGGTGAGTGGATTAGGTGGTGTGGAAAGTGCTGGGCACCAGCATCTGGCACATTTCCAGCAAAGGGCAGTGGCTGTTACCACTGTTACTACCGGTCCTGTGGTTAAAGTAAACCTGGGCTATCATTCTCTTCTTTACATGTTGACTCATTAAAAACAAACATCAGGCTCCAGAATTTGAAGCCACTCCATGGTGGCTAAGGGCAAAGATTCTTGAACTAGGCTACCTGGGTTTGTACCCCAGCTTCTTGACTTACTGGGTGGGTAACTTTAGGCAACTTATTTAGTATCTTTGTGCCTCTGTCTAGGCAACTTATTTAGCATCTTTGTGCCTCTGTCTCCTGATCTATAAAATGAAGACAAAGACTGCACCTATTTCCTTGGTATGTGGCAAGGATTAATTTATTTAAAGACCTTGGAGGCCGGGTGCGGTGGCTCATGCCTGTTATCCTAGCACTTTGGGAGGCCGAGGAGGGAGGATCACTTGAGCTCAGGAGTTTGAGACCAGCTCTGAGCAAGAGTGAGACCCTGTCTCTACTAAAAACAGAAAAAATTAGCAAGTCAACTAAAAATAGAAATAAAAATTAGCCGGGCATGGTGGCTCACGCCTGTAGTCCCAGCTACTTGGGAGGCTGAGGCAGGAGGATTGCTTCAGCCCAGGAGTTTGAGGTTGCTGTGAGCAAGGCTGATGCCATGGCATTCACTCTAGCCCAGGCAACAAACGCGAGACTCTGTCTCAATAAATACATAAATAAATAAATAAAGACCTTGGAATAGTATACACGGTAAACATGTACTACCCAGTGGCTATCATTAATATTATGATTGTTAACATAGAAGTGCCTTGGGGGGTCCCAAGGGGCATTGCGTTGCATAAACACGTTATATAACTTCCTCAAAAAGCTCCCAAACTGTGCAGCACACAGCAGCCGCCTCCTTTGCTTCTTTTCCAAATCTCTGAAAGGTTCTTCTCCCCACTTCCAGGCTGATTTTGTTTCTCTTTTAACCCTTCTTTTTCCGGGCCACACACTTATAGATATGAAGAGCAGCCTAATTCTCACGGCCCACTTCCTTCTCCCACGTTCTGAGGAACAGAGCAACTCAGTGAGCAAAAAATGAACACATAATTCCTCCTGTGGACCACAGTGGCGACTACTTTACACTTCTGTATTACCTCTGGATCACATGATTACATGCAATGACTTATCCAAATATGTGTCACCAAGGCTGCAGATTGGCTCTTTTGACCCTATCTCCTCAGACAAAGCTCTGAAGTCCTTTTGCTCAGTCGTGTCTGGCTGAGAGGTTGGATTCAGCAATGCAGACTGCCCACCTCACAGGGACTCTAGTCCTGTGGCTGGCGGAACTCTTGGTCTTTTCAGAGTTTATTTTCTAATTTTTCCTTGACTGTGGGCCCAGGGTCAGCCCTTTTGGCTCTAGACTTTATTTCAGTTCTGCAGCTGGACCCCTGTCCTTTTTCCTTACTCTTGCAGAGAAAAAAACTATTACTATTTCCACATCTGAACTCTTTTGTACTTTATGCCATTAATACCGAAGGAAATGGAAACCAGATAAAATTATTGAAACCTGGTGTGTCAGATATTTTATACGTGTTTTAATTTCCCACTAACCTTGTAACATAAGTTTCATTATATTTTATCAGATGTGGAAACCAGGTCTCAGGCAGACTGAGTGGCTTGTCCCTAAGTCCCATAGTAAGCGAGTGGTAGAGACTGAATTTGAACTCGTATCTGTTTAACTTTCAAAAATTATGCTTGTTTCTTCTATTATATTGTTTGCTTCATTATTTTATAAAAATGATGTGAAGTTTACATTTTAAATTTGATCATTTTATTTTAATTTTACATGGTTTATATATGATCCTCCTGAAGGTGAAGGTTATGAATGGGATGGAAAGAAGGGATATTGCCGTGTATTGAGCATTTACTCTTTTTCTCTGGCCTGCCTCTCTCCTCCCTCTTTCTCTCTCAGACACATACACTTTTACCTATCTATATATTTATCTGTCTACCTACCTATCTACCTATCTACCTACCTATCGTCCATATCTATCTATCGATCCATCCATTTATACACACACACATCTATGCATATTTGTTAAATACCATCTAATATTTATTGAGAACTTACTTTATGCAAAGCTGATAAAACCTCCTTCTTTACCTTTTTCAGTGCTATAGAAACTTAGACACTCCACCCTTCTAATGATTAGTATTAAGCAGGGCCAGTTTGGCAAAGTCTCACTTCTGCATTTGCTTTCTGGGCTGGCACCCAAGCCTGGGCTGACCCTAGAGTAGGGCATCGTCTCCCTGAGAGCTGTTCTACAACAACCCCTGTTTCCCCAGGAGCTGGGCAAGGAAGAGCAGCACTGCACTCCGAAGTGAGTTGCCTAATGGTTGCCTAGTGAACATCTCCCTGAATTCCTGCTTCAGATTTGTGAGAGATGGTTTTAATCTCCACCGATTTGCAGAGCTCAGATAAGCTGACAAACATTAAAACCCTTCTCTGATATTAGTTATGTCTGTTAATTTTGTCATTAATTAAATTTTAAGAGATGCCTACTCAAGTCTCTACCTATCCAAAGAGCTTGATGGGAAGTCTGCTGTGATATTCTTCCCTCTACTGGAGTCACTTATCCAAATTGCTTAAGATGGTAGCTTTTCTTCCAAATGTAGCTGAAAATTATAAAAAATTTACATGGAAACTCTATTAATACGATACATGGAAGGATTATACATGAATGTGAAATACCAGAGGGCAGGATAAAAAGTCAGGACACACTTTGGGTCTGTTGAGGCTGACTGGAGACACAGAGGCCTGACTAAAAAAAGTCAAGTCAAACTTTTGAAATTGGCAATTAGTTTGGGTCGCTGTCATCACTGCACCTTTTTCCAGGCTGTGTATTTCCCCAAAATGCTATGGTGAACATATAACCTCCCTGAAATGGGTCTTAGAATAGTGAACAAAAATGTTTGTGTGTGTGAGTGTGCATGTGCGAAGATAATTTCAAAAGTGAAATGTCTCTGATTTATCGCAGGAGACCTAATAAGTACACATTGACTTCCCAGAGCCTAGGGATGCTTTTTTTTTTTTTTTTTTCTTTTGAAGGCCATTAAAGTTGGAAAAGCCAGGGAGAGGAATATCTTAATATAGTCAATAGTAAGCACAAGCAGGGTCAGTGCAGGATTTGGACTTCTTCTCTATGAATATTCCCTCTACTTTTGTCTCTCCTGCCTGTAAACTGTCTAGCTAAATGAAAAAAAAAAAAATGAAGACAGACAGAAAAAGACAGTAGTGAAGAAAAAATTTGAACAAGACAGGCAATTGGAAACAGGTGGACGGTGTTGGTGACAGCAGATGGCGGGGGGCGAGCAGGGTGCGGATGGTTGTAGGTAGGTCAGAGGGTTGGAGGGAAGGGAGCCCGTGCTGAAAAGGGATTAATCCCTGAGCATTTAGAAGAGGGCAAGATGTTGAGAGCAGACCCACACATGAAGGATTTTTAAAAACAGAAGTATTTTATAAAATTGAAAGTGGAGAAGGACGACAATTAGAGCCAGAGTCTGGTGAGGGACATGCAAAAGGGAGAACCAGAGTCTAACGTGGACACTTTCCCTTTTAGGTTAAGGTCAACTCTGTGCCTGGATTTGATTACATCATTTAAAAAGGAAAATATAAATTAGTTTTACGTAATTTATTGTTGTGTATTAGCTTTGGGATCAAAAAGCACTCTTGTCTATTGTTATTATTATGCCAAAAGCTTCCTGAAGCCCTTAACTGAGTCAGAATCTTCTATTTTTGTTTCTATGAGTAATATTTGTTAACAATAAAATACACTTCGCAGAGCCTCTTGGGTGGAGGTGAGCAGCTTCACTCTTGAATGACAGATACTTGCATGTAGGTACCAAGAATCATGCTACTTGTTCAAGGTTATGCAAGGAGAAAGGTCATCAAACGTGGAACTGTCATATCCTGGAAGAAGAGTCAAGCTAATTTCCCTGTCAGCATATTTGCACATGCTCAAAGTGAAACATGATAAGGTTTGTATGCTTTTTTTTGTTGTGTATTTGCTTTTAATAGATTTTACTCTTTATTCTTAACAAAGACAAGGAAGCTATAGGTTTATCCTTGTCTCTGCAGCTGCAATTGTGACCTCCCTAAAAAAAGCCAAAAGGACAATTCTTTTATGATTAGAAAGTGGAAAATTTGACAGCTTCTGAAAATAAATGCCTGTATTCCATTTTCTGGCAGGCTGTTGTGGTTCATCTTCTGCCTGGGAACTGGATGAAAACGTCAGTGACTACTCCAAAGGTCAGAATTTCAGAACTGCTGCTACAACTGTATTGTCACCAAACATTCATGATTCTCTCACTCGTTTTCTTTTTTTAAGAGGCCTGGTCATGTCCGGGGGAATGCCAGGTACATTTTTCTTAATGTATGAGCACAAGTTACATATAACAACCTAACAACACAATACTGCCTCTTTAATGCTAATCTATTCCTTGCAATCTACTAGATACATGTAGAGTCATTGGTGTGTATCAAGAGAGCAAAATCAGATTCTGAAAATATCTGAAAGGATGCACTAGAGTGTACATAATAATGTATTTTAATCTGCCAGGCCTTAAAATTAATCATGAATTCCCACAGAGATTTTAATAATTTTGAGATGATGTTTTTTTTTTTCCTTCATAGAGTAATATTCTTGGACAGAGTTTTCTAAATGCTGCAAGGGCAAAAAAAATAGGTGGTAGAGGGGGAAACAGGGGCGATTTCTCACTTGCTTTCATAGAGGAGGTATGTTTACCAGGGGAACATGTTTTCTTTCGCTCCTAACTAAAAAGCAAGGTAGGTGTTTCAAAGAAAGGCTTTATCACTCCATAAAAGCTGGCAAATAGCGAGAAGTTTATTAGGGGTAATAATGTGCATTTGTTAAGCAGTGGGAAGAGTCCTGAGAGAAAGAGGTCCACTCCAGCGAGGGGGTGGAGGCCTCAGGAACATTAGAGAACTTGGCTGTCAGCAATTTTGGGAATTGCACGGGAGGAAGGAAAACCTTGGCGATCAAACTACAATAGGCTCTAGAAAAGGTGACCATATTATTTATTGTCCAAACTGGGACTTTTGAGAGGGAAAATAAAAGTAAATAATTACACTAGGACACATGCTTACCTTGGTTCAAGGGCGTATAGCGGAGGTCTGGAATTCAGGTTTCCGATTTAGCAGTGTCCTTGCTTTCAAAGAGGGGTGATCTTGTCTGCTCCCCGTATTTCCCACATGCTGGGACTGTAAACTGTTTAGGCTCTTCAAATTTCATCCAACAAAGGTGCTATGTAAAATTATAAATATATAGCATTTTTTTTCCCCTGAAAAATGAACAACTGCAAACGTTATGGTCTAGGCTGATACCTTTTCAGAGATTTTCAGGATACCAGAAAAAAATAAGTTCCTAGAGATATGTTGGGCTTTCCAAGTCTTTTTAACCCACCATAAAATACCCCGTTACAGTGTCTGGCTCCAGGGAGAAGTAATTGCTCTGGTGACGGACGGACTTAGTAACTCTCCCTGAAATGCCGTTGTCAGAACACGTCTTTGCTCCTTTTTTCCCCATTAATTAAAAAGAAGCTTTTAAAAAGTGTGTACATAACTCACCCCTCCCCTGCCACCCTGTCCCCATCTCAAAAATGTTCTAAGGATTAAAGTAGAATATGGTTTGTCAGAAGCAGGTGAAGTGTTATGATTGATTTCATTATTTTAAAAGGAGCAAAACACTTTTTTATTTTTGGTCAGTGTGTATGTGAAGCGTGCTTGGCAATTTGGAGGGCAGGAACGGAAATTATACACGTGAGAAGGGGATACAAACATGAGAAGGTCCAGGGAAGAAATGTGTGACTATAAAGGTAGGAGGGAGGATTTTGCCCAAACTACATCGCCTTCAACCCATTTGCAGGCTGGTGGAGTCAGGAATCTCACCAGTGTGTGCTCCGGTAAGAAACCATTTTGCTGCTCTTTGGGTTGGGTGGTGGAATACAATTTGGAGATGTTAACTTGATTTACCCTCCACTTCCCTTCGAAATTCCCCACCTTCCTCTCTCCCATTCAGTCAGTGACATTCATTGCCTCGAGGGACAATTAGTGAATGGAGTATAGGATAGAAAGATCAGAGAAAGTGAAAAGAACACAAATCCCTGGCTTTGAGTTTCAAAAAGGGCCTCTGGAAATTCCTAGTAGAGAAAGTGGCCTTGAGGGCAAGTCTTTTTGTCTTACTTGGGACTGGCAATTTGGAATAAAAGTCTAAGCCCTGAGCTCACTAGCCAGGCTCCGCAAACCTGAGGGGGCGTAAGAGTCACCTGGGGGTATTATTTTTTTTTTTATTTCAGCATATTATGGGGGTACAGATGTTTAGGTTACGTGTGTTGCCGTTGCCGTTGGTTCCCCCCCCACCAAGTCCGTGTTTCAATTATGTCCATCCTTCGGGTAGTGCACATTGCACTCCTTGTGTATACAAATACCCGTCCCCTCCTCCCTCCTCCCCCCTCCTCCCACTGCCCTCCCCCTTCCCCAGCATCCAATAGATGTTGTTCTGATATGTGCATTTATGTGTTGATTAGTTAATACCAATTTGATGGTGAGTACAAATGGATCCCGTTCTTCTGCTCTTGTGGTGCCCCACTTTGGATAATGGGCTTAAGTTTAATCCAGGAAAGTGTAAGTGGTGCTAGATCACTGTCGTTTCTTATGATTGAGTAATATTCCATTGTAAACATATACCAAATTTTGATAATCCACTCATGGATTGACGGGCACTTGGGTTGTTTCCACATTCTTGCAATAGTGAATTGTGTGCTGGGGGTATTATTAAAGCACAGCTTCTTATTGGGCCGGGCGTCTGCATTTCTAACAAGATTGAAGTTGCTGTGAAGCTACTGGTCCCTTGTCCACATTTTGAATAACGTAGCCTTAAATAATAGTCTGGAAAGTGAACACATGATCAGTCAGACTCGTGGGGTAGAGAAAATATTTTTCAGTTTGGGATGATTTGCTTCTGAGAGCTTAGCTTGTCCCCAGGAGGAGCACTTAGCCAGGGCCTTGTGAAAGGGCCTTTGGCTGCTGCAGTGTGGGGCCTGCAGTGGAGTGGACCTGACAGCAACCCAGGCAGAACTGTTGGGTCGCAGTCTGAAATGTCAGTTCTTGGTGTACTCCTGGCTGAAGAATGATCAGACACACCGAAAGCAGGGTAATCATGAAAATGAAATTTATTGAGGAGAGAAAGATAGAATTATAGAGCAAGAACAAGATACAGGTTTACAGAGCAAGTTACGTATGTCACAGATGACGGCTGGACCCACGGTCATAGCAAAAGAGACCTTGGTTATGGTCCGGGTGTTGTTTTATAGCATCTGGATTGGGACCTCTCTGTGGTTCAGACACCATCACGGAACCACTTTGATGGATAGTTGGGAATTACATGACCTGAGTCTTACTAACTGTGCATGCGGATCTCTCGTGGCTCTCTCTGAAAGCCCATTTTGCGGGGGGTAGTGAACTGCAACGGTACCCACTTTCATCCCTAGGAGACCTGGAATCCCTCACTATCTACCTAACAGAAACTCTGGAGTAAGTCCTCTGCGGCACCAGGCGACAGCAGTGGAAACAGAAGTGGCTGCCAGGAACTCCACAAATGCCCTGACCTGGCTTCCTCCCCAACCCTGAAGCCACCTGGGGAGGTGTGGGAGAATATCAGTGTTTCTGTGCTTCCTGAGATGGGCGTGGGATGCTTTCAAGAGGGCTACTGGAAGGGAATGAGACCTGGGGTTGGATGTAGGGTTGCACAGTGACTGGGAGAAGCTGGGGAGCAGGGGCCGTGTGAGGACCTGACTATTTCCATGTAGCAAAATTAGAGCAAAATGAGCAAAGACTAGACAGACAAGTCACTTTTCATCAAGACTCTCATCTCATTGCAAGGATGGAAGATGCCTGGATTCTTATAAGCCCTCCTGGAATTTCAATGTCACTCCAGGGAGAAAGGGAATATTGATGATAGGCCTATAAATGGACTAAGCTTGCCTTAAAGAGGCCAAGACCACCCTGAGGCGACTGAAAATAAGCCCTAAGTTTATCTGAACTGAAGTAAGTTTCCTTTATTAGGTGAAATGTGGGTTTAATATGGGGATTGAGCCTACGTTAATCAGCTCAATTGAGCTGTTCCACAATGTATACCTATTTTAAAACATCATTGTATGTGATAAACATATATAATTTTTATTTGTCAATTTAAGAAATAAAAGATTAAAGAATGGAGATCGCAGGGACATAGGAAAGAACTTAAAAGTTCCATATTTTACATACCTGAGTGTATGTTTATGGAATTCTTATTACTTAGCACATTGCTCGTTGTGTAGTAGACACCTTGTAAATATCTTTTGATTGTGTAACTGGAATGAAAACAACTCAGTCTCTCAAAAACTAAGGAGCAAAAAGATAGCAAAACAAAACAAAGAAAATCCTCAACGACAAGTACAGGAAGGTCAAGTTTAACACTCATCTTAAAGATTTAAAGCCCTCTCCTTGAAGGGTGTTGATTCACCAATGTCAATTGTGACTAGGGACAGGAAAGTAGCTTGAAGCTTGGCCCAAACCAAGCACATCCTAAAGATGCAGGGGCTATTGTGGCGTGCTGAGCGAAGGAGAGTGTGAGCCTGGAATTTCTGGAGATATTTGAAAGTGGGCTAGACAAGATAAGTGCTGTCCTGCTTAAAAATAGGAAAATGATGATGATTTCTCGTTATCTTTTTCTTAAGAAATAGAGTTTCAGCTCTATGATACGATTTCTAATCTAATCAGGGGTTAATTTTGTCCTCATTTCAGTAGTCCTAAACATATGTGTATATTCATTAATATATGAATAACAGATACTTTAGAAACAGAGCTGCAGTTTCCACCAAAACATGGTTTTATTTTATTTTTTATCAGTGTTGTGTGTTTGATAAGAGACTTGGCATATAAAGCTAAAAATGCCACATGCCCTGTAGGGAGCCCTTTATTTCTAGTGACATATATTGGAGTTATTCTTTTTTGTTCATATGATTTACCTTAAAAAATCTATTGAATGTGCCCCCAGAGAAGTGCAGATAGCTATTTTAATAATCATATTGGTATTCGGGTGGAATGGAGTGGGTAGAACTGAAAGAACTTGCAGGGAACATTGTTCCTGGAGTCCATGGTTCCACCAGCCTGCATGTAATAATTAAAGTGCAGTAGAATGGCTAGAGTCTTCAGAATAAAGTTAGGAATTGCGTTCTCATAAACGCTGATCTTTCACCTTCCTTCCAAGCTTTGAGAGCCCTTAGCTCGTACCAGCAGTGGCACAATATGCTGCTAGGTCAACAGATGGCAGGGTTACAGTGTCTGTCTCTCGCCCACTAAGCGCAACAGGAGTTTACCCGAGCATTTGACTGTCTGGTGTCCAGGATTGGCCTCAGTGAAGCTGATATTTGGGTATCCAAGTTCTGTCTCTGACTCCAGTGACTCTGTGCGATTGCAAAGTGCTGGTGACCTGAGAGAGCCCTTCAGCTTGACTCTCACTGACAGCACCCTCACCGTGATACGACTGTGGAAGCAGTGGCAGGCCTGGTTCTTTGAATATAGAGTAACGGCCCATCTTAATAGCTCTTGCTTGTGGTAGTTTTCTTGAAACGTCCATATCACCCAAGGTAATCTGAGTCCTACATTGTACTTTTAGACTATAAATATACATGTGTGTGTATGTGTACATACGTGAAGCATAATTTTATATATAGTTACATATATATTTAATTTCATGTTGTTCTTAACACAATGCCTATGAAGTAGATATTATGCCCATTGTACAGATGAGAAAATGAGGTCTAGAAGGTGAAATAACTTTACCAACATCCCAGGAATAGAAAAGAGCAGGGCAGAGATTTGAAATCAGGCATTTTTATCTCAAAATCTATACTTTCTTTCTATGCATGAGGCTTTCCCAGTGTAGGAGCTGCACATTGATATTTGCAAGGTCATAGAAAGGTGGTAGAGTGTAGTTGTGGCTTGATTAACCTGATAATTAGCTTGTTGATGTAGCATTTGCAGGCCTGCTGATTTCCTTTTGAGATCTTCCGGTTACGATGAGTAATAGTGAGACTTGCTCCTCCAAGGCACAGAACATTTCAGGATGTGTGCGTTGCAATGCAGGACTGGGGTAGAGCTAGAAAAGGGATTCTGGCCCCTGAATCTTCTGCTGACTTTATCACTCCCATTTATAATGTCTGAAAGTTCCCTTAAATTCACTTCCGTTAGCCTAGGTCATCGTGTGGGAGCAGTTAATTTTCTCAGGTATTCTTCGGCATCTTTCAGTCACCTTTAAAAACCAACCTTGTAATATTTTAATTGAACCATATCACTTGTGTTTCTAACATTGATATGGATTTTACACAGCTGTTTACACTAATATGTGTTAAAATGCCTAATTACCGCTGCAATCACAGCCTGGCTCAATAGTCTTGCCAGCTCTTAAATATATAGTCGTGTCTTAATCAAACACAAACGTCAATGAGCATCCTAAATTCCTACAATTTGTAAACTGGATTAAGGGCAATAAATGCAACCCTTCAAACAAGAACACAGAATTTTGCATATTTCATGCTAATATGCTCATCTGTTTGTTTTGCTCTTGTTTCCCAGATTTTAAAAAGTGCTTGTTGATAAAATGAAGTCAGAATGTAAGATGAGGTGAGTGTTATATATTTTTATTAGTAGGATTGAGGGAAAGGCTTGAGAAGGCCTGAAAAATGCTATACTATGTCTATAAGAGCATTTTAAAAATGTGTGACTTTATATTCATAGTTATATTAAATTATTGGCTGATGACTGTTTAGCCAATTGGGTAAACTTATTGCTTATTTTTGGCAGGTATTTGAGCACCTACTAAGTATTAGGAACTATGATAAGAATTGGTAGTTGCAGTGGAATGTCCTAAGGGTCAGACTACCCTGTGTGTAGGTTACCTTGAGAGCTTGGAGGAGGGAATGGTTGTTTACTACTGAGGGCTCAGGGGAGACTTCATAAAAGAGATATGTTTGCATTGGAGAAATGAAGGATTTTTCAGGAGGACAAGCGGGAGAAATATAGACAGGAAATAGAACAGAACAGTCATAGTCACTAATGACTTGTAAGAGAGCAAGGCAGTTCCAAAAAGCACAGTAGCTCTGTATGGCTGAGAAGCAGAGTGCTATGGGGAAAAACCTAGGAGATGTGACATTAGAGACATCACTGTAAGCCCTGTAGATGTTGATGGCAAGTCTCATAATAGGGAAAGAATGTGCCAGCTAGGAAATACTAAGAAAAGAGAGTTAATTGGAGAGGTGCCCTTTGATCTATGGGAATTTTGTCAGTGGTCACCTGACCCATCTCCAAAGAAATGTGTGCCGGTCCCCACCCCTCAACGTCTAGCCAGCTTGTACTACAGAAGCCTATGACAGTCCAAGGACATTAGTAGGGAATCGTTAGGTTTATCTCTCTTTTCATTGGTTGACTTATTGATTGAGTCATGTATTCATTCTAGCATTGATTCAATAAATGTCTACTTAGCTCCTACAAATATTTCAGTATTTTCACTAGTCATTGAGGAAACGACAGTGATGCTCTCTTCTGTCCGAGAATAAGAGATTATGGGATAAAAACATCAGAGAACTTGGCAAAGAATGAGAATGATTATATCACCCTCATTTATTTCATCAATAAAAACATGCCACTTTCCTGATTTTATAGATTCTCTAATTTTGCCTTCTACTTATCATGTTTAAGAGAATATTTATTTTTTCTACTGAACTCTTATTTATTTGGAATTAAAATGCTATACATGTAAGACTAAAATAACCAGAATCTTAAAATGGGCTTCATTGTTTTATGGGGGAAAATGGTAAGGAATTGAGGATATAGTCAATGCTGACTATAGTGTATCCTGGAATTACTGCATATTTGATTTAATTCCTTATATTTTCATCATTTAAATATTGCACAATAAAATATGTTTAGAATGAGACCACTAAGATGTATCACATGTGCTTCAAAGGAAACAAAGACAGGCTGAATTATGACTAATATAACTCTTTGACACACACACACACACACACACACACACACACACACTCCTGTAATTTCCATAAGGGCAGAGATCATATTTGTCTAGTTCATAACTATATCTGTAGTGTCTGGCATGTTGTGTACTCAGTAAAAATAAATTTATTCTGAATACATATTTGTTTATGGTAATCATCAGTTGCGGTAGATTTTACTTTTGTTCCCCATTCTCTTCCTTTATCACACCCTTTGCCATGTACTGTTGCAACCCCTTCTGCCCAGTGATGTTGGTCTTGGCCTTCGTGATTTAGTGGATGGAAGTGACGGTGAGGCAGTCCCAAGAGCTTTGCCCTTGGGAAGCGTCTCTGCTTCCCCTAGGCTCCCTGAACCTCTGCCCCAGCCTTGAGAAGAAAAAGACTCCAGCAGATTGTTATCCAGGAAGAATGGGAGGTGAGTGGAGCAGAGTAGCCCAGCAGACCTGCAGACATCTGACCATAACAATGCATTCTAATTGCTACATATATCACTGAGTTTTGAGGTGGTTGTTACCCATCAACACTGTGTCTATAGTTGACAATCTCCTAGTTAAGCAACATATCCAATTATATGAAAATATTCCACGATCCTTTCCTTTTCTTTTCCCCTTTGTCCATTTACTAACACAACTTAATAAGATGGTAATTTATCATATTTAGTCAAAACAGTAGCAGCATGTATGACTTACTGATTTTTTTTATAATGATCAAAGTTGTTTTTTTTTTTAATTTGGTTGTTTGGGTGTGTTGCTTCCTGGCATCAAACTGTGAATAAGGAGACATTGGTTTTGGTCCCCTTGGTACTAACACATTATATGATGCTGTGAAAGGTATTCAAGCTTTCTGACTTTCAATTTCATTACCTGTTAAAATATCTGCTCCTACCTCCTTGAGATATTGTGTGTATAAAAATTAAATAATGTATGGAAAAGTGCTTTCAGAGTGTTTAATAAACTATGAGTGCAGTAGCTTATTACTTATTATTTATTAAAATTGGCATGATAAAAATATGGTGCCAATTTTATCATAATAATCTGCCATGTATGTGATGACAATCAGAATATCCAATTTCTAAAAACTCTGTTCCTAAAGATGGATCATGTATTATTTCAGCTGTCATTTTTTGTCACTATCACCAAATTAGTAATATTTCTTTTATCTAGTACCACTTCACATAAACCAGATAATTAGAATTTGTCACCTTAATATTGTAAATGTTATTTATAGTAAAAGTAACAAAGAATAACAAAGAATCATGGATCTTAGAGGGAGAGAGATTTGAATTTGGATGCTGGGGTCGCAACTGACTAGCTGTTTTGCCTTGGAAAAGTTCAATAACCTTTCTGAGCCTCAGATTTCTCATCTCTAAAATATGGATAATGGCAAATAATTTGCAATGTTGCTGTGAGAACTGGAGATGACATTTGTAAAATGCCCAGTGTATTGTTTGGCATGTGGTAGATAGTCAATAAATGCTAGATATTATTATATTTGCACTATGGAAATCTTTCTAATCTACCCTTTGTACTTCTTTGGCAAACAGAGAATACATGAATCCCTCCATCATTCTCTCATCGTTGATTTTCAAGTTGTAGTATGATCTAAAAATTCACTCAGGTTATTCAGATGCATATGAAAGTCAGTTTGATCTTTTAAAATTCTCATTTCGATTTTTATTGTCTTCTCTCCTGTGGCCATGTTGATATCTATTGTTCCTTTCTATTAAATACTTGCATTACCCATTTTCTTACATCATATCTGGTTATTTCTATTCAGTTCAGGGCAAAACTACCAAAAATCCAGACTCATTTGAACTGTAGGTAATGAGTGGATCAGGAATAAATTACATAAGGTTCACTATATGGACTTTATGCTTTGGAGTTTGACTGCTTAGAAGCTTTAAAAATTCTCATTTCTTATTTCTTGGCTGTGTTTTAGAAAGCTGAGGTTTTAGGATAAAGTACTTTTAAAGAAAACTCGGATTTTAAAATAATAGAGAAATTTTTAGAAAAGTGATGATCTGACGCAGACCTGTTAGAAGAGGTTGTTAGTTTTCCTTTGAAGTCACATTAATTCAACAATTTCTATTAAAAATTCCAGCATAGTTTATTAAAATTAATAACAGTCCTACAGGAGATTCTGCAGGTGAAATGCATGATAACATTGTTGAGTTCATAGTTTTTCTACAACTTTAAGTCTCTTTAGAAGGCAAATGGTATACATTTGTGAGTTCAGTTGCAATTTTGGTCTGTGAAAGGTAGTGTGGCTAAATCATTACATCTACTCCTATGACTGGTGAGCTCTAACCATCCAGCACCTGGGGCAGGGGCTGCCCCAGTTCACCTTGTACCTCTTCTTATTAAACTGTGAATGTTGAAAAGACATGTGGCATGATACATAGGGCCTTCTATTCTAGAGTGAAGATTAAACGAGATACCTTAGTCAGGTTATTCTAAAGCAGAGCTGGAGTCAAAGACTTTGATGGAGGTGGTTTATTGAGAAGTGATCCCTGGAAACCATCTTGATCTATGGAACATATCATGGAAACATCTGTACTATTGGTTTTTTTTTGCTGCGGACCACTAGATCTTAATCCCACTGGGGGCCCTCTAACGAACTGCATAGGGACCGTGCCCCAGAATTGTCTCTCCAACACATAGGATGTCCGGGCATTTATCTGTTAATGCCCGTGTCTCACTAGTTGAGGATTCTCCCCTGTCCCAGGGGTATTGTCCCCCCACTCCACCCCTGTGCTTTTTGTGACTGTGCTATGTGGTTCCCCCACTCCACCCCCATGCTTTCTGACTATGACTGTGCTGTGTGGCTTTAGAGAAAGTCTTCAGCAGCAAAGTGGAGAGAAGTTGCTGCTTGGGCTTGAGGAAGGTTGGTGGCAGAGTAAGTGCATGGAAGTATCTCTGCAGTTGCTCTGAGATCAGAGGTGGGCCAAGTAGACATGACACAGGGCACAAAAAATTCCTGCTTTGAGATAATGTTTATGCAAAGTGCTCTGTGGACCATTAAGTTCTAACAAATGTTATTTGTTATTAATAGTGAAAAAATTCAAATGTTCTTGTTTCTAATAAAATATAATAAAAGTTTATGAAATGACATGGTTCATCCTGATTACAAATATTGGTGATACTATTGTGTAGGGTTATACCAGTCATTTGTTTGTAAAAGGCCAGAGATTGGATGGAGTATTCATATATCCATTGCTACTTCCCTGTCCTGCTTTTTACCTCTCCCAGAACTGCTATCTGGCTACCATTGCAGGTAACACGCATGCACACACACACACACACACACACACATACACACACACATACACACACACACTCTTATATACATACATATACACCAGGGATCTATTCACCTCTCATGGCTCCCTGATATCTTTATTTCAATGAGCATGTAAAAAAATCCAGATAGGGGCAGAGGCAGGGAAAAGGGATGGAGAATACTCAGTTTTTCCTCTCACACTTCCTGTAGGTTGGGAGGCAGGAAGTTATGATTGAGAGGTTAATCAAACACACATTTTGCAGAATTGTCCTCAAGAGAATTACAAGAATTTGAATGTTCCCAACACAAAGAAAAGATAAATTTTTGAGGTTAGAGATATCCCATCCAGATTTGAGCATTCCACATTGCATGCATGTACCAAAATATCACATATACCCCTAAAATATGTACAACTATTATGTATCAACAACAACAAAAATAAGAGAATGGCTAGAAACCTAGATACTTGCTATGATTTTGCTATTAACCCACAAATGTGTCCAATCCATAATTAAGCTGTATTTCCATAGTTCATAGTCTAGATCTATCAGATTCAAACTCGTATGATTAGGTAATCATCAAGGGATATCTAGTAAGTGCTCATAGAGCTGCGTGCTGGTTCTCTCACTCCAAGGAAAGTAGAATTATAAGAAGACTCCATCTGGCAAGGCCCATAAAGGACAGTGACTCTGTGGAATGAATCCAAAAGGTACACCTCTTTGGAGAAAGACATCACTCAACTGTGAAAGATCACCATGACCCCTGCTTAGCATTGCGTTAAAGACTGTTAAGTCCATCAGCTTAGTTACCCTTTCTCCTTGCGTGGACGTTGACTCAGAGCTTCTGAAAGATCAGGGTGAGTATGAAATGTTTATCTCCAGATTATCATTCCCTAAATGAAAACTCCTAAAACTTATTGGCAAAAATGAACAAAACTCTCTGTTGTTTCTAATTTAAATGTGTTGTTAGAGCCAGTCTACTGTTCTAATAAATAAACTCCACAACATATGTGGCTTGACATAATCCAAGGATATTTCTCACCCACATCAATCCATTGGATCTGGGGATTGGTGGGTTGCTCCTCTACGTGGTCATCCAAAGACCCAGGCTTCTCTTCATCATGAGATCCACCTTCATTCAGGTCCTCAGAGTCCCTTTGTTCCAGCTAATAGGAAAAGAAATGAGGCTCTCACGTGGACCTAGAAGGAGCTCATGATATTTATATTTATCCCTTTGGTGAGAATTTAGTCATGTGGCCACACCTAACTGGCAGAGAGTCTGGAAATTGTAGCCTAATTGAAAGACCGGGAAGTAGAGGAGCATTCAGCTATGGGTGAAATCTTGCAGTCTCTGCCAAATGAGGAGTAGAAATGTGGGACCTAATTGAACAAAGAAATGAGAAGAGGAGGCTTTGTTTTCTTTGCAGATCAGTCATACATCTAATATTCTCTTCTCCAAAGACAGGTGAGGCTTTTAATTTCATCTATTATGTAAGATGCTATACTTTGGTTATATAGACATTTCTTTTTGAGTGAAGGCATCTCACCTTTCTGGATTGTTTTGTTGCTTCTCATTCTAGTTTGGTATTGTGGATGGAGCAGAAGTCAAAGACAACTGTTTTTGTACACTTGTGGTTCATGGTTCACCTTCAGATATTGAGCCAATAACTGGAACAATCGCCACTGAGGCACTTAGATTTTCTAGTAAGTATCTGGCAGTTTGGTGATGAATACAGAGGAGCGGAGAGGAAGGGTGCATGTATGTCAGAATCATCTAGGAACAAATTGAATTATTCAGGCTGGTCTCAGGGTGAATCATCACCTGGTGTGGGTTTCTGAGAGAAGGGAAGTAATAAGTAGATTTTGCAGAAGTGATCTTGTGCCTGGCCATCCCTTCGCCCCACTGAAAATCTCTACTCTCGACTCTAAGTTGCTTTCTCTGTGGTTGCCCTTCTTGCTCCTAATGGCAGATTCAATTCGTGCTGTCTTCTCTTTTATGGAGAGCAATTTTCCTACTTGATAATCATTGAAGTTCAGTGTATTAGTCTTCTAGGGCTTCCATAACAAAATACCACAGACCAGATAGTTTAAACAATAGAAATGTATTTCTTGCAGTTCTGGAGGCTGGAATTCTAAGATCAATGTGTTGGAGGGTCAGTTTCTGGTGAGGGCTCTCTCCCTGGCTTGTGGATGGCCACCTTCTTTCTTGCTGTGTCCTCACATGGCCTTTTCTCTTTGTACATATCCTGGGGTCTCTTCCTCTTCTTATAAGGATACCAGTCATATGGGGTTAGGGATTCACCCTTAGGACCTCATTTAACCTTAATTATTTCTCTAAAAGTCCCATGTTCAAGTACATTCACATTAGGGATTAGGACTTCAACATACGAAGTGTGTGTAGTGTGCGGGGGAGGGCAAAATTCAGTCCACAAAGGTCTCAGGTGACACATAATATCTTTTGACTTCCTAAGATCTTATGGCTTCAAATTTTCTTGAATCTTCTGAGTCCCCAAAATCCCCAGAAGACATTATAGTCAGAATTCCAGTTAGGGAAGCAGGATTGGTAAATTGAAATTCATTATGTGAAATTTAGACAAATCTAGTTTCAGAATATTGAGCTGTGCCTAATTCTCCATGAAGTAACATTTCAGGGTTAGAACTGGATAATTTGTATGAGTAGGCAAGTTTTCCCCTGATCTCCCCACCCCATTCCTAAATTCCTTTCTTAAAGCCTCTCTTTCCTTCTTCTTTCCTGTATCTTCCTGACCAATGTGTTCTGCTCTCACATCAAGGCTGCTAGATCCCTTCATTATTAGTCCCATCAAAACCTGTGCTTCCC
Organism: Propithecus coquereli; assembly: GCF_000956105.1. Taxonomy (NCBI): domain Eukaryota; kingdom Metazoa; phylum Chordata; class Mammalia; order Primates; family Indriidae; genus Propithecus; species Propithecus coquereli. The sequence goes on from NW_012150952.1 coordinate 3,174,513, forward strand.
GCTGTCTCATTCTTTTAGGTTTCTGCTCTGGGGCAGTGGCAACTGACTAATGTGATAAACAATTTATTATTGACAAATGTGTAGGTGGGAGATATGGGAGATAAGTATTTTAGGCTACAGTCCCTCTCATATTTGCATTAATGAGGTATCTTCGGAAAACTCACACTCTTTATCAGATGGGGTGGATTCTTTAGGAATAGGTGGAATGGGAGGAACTTCGTTGTTCATGAACCCTGTGTTACCTGTGACCAGTGAGTCAGGAAGGTGCTCTCTAGTCAAGCCCTATTCCCTGAGTATAGAAAATCAGTCTTGCACTTTCCCGCCAAAGAACTGACCCATGCAGTTATGTTCTTAGGAATAGACCATCCATTTCAAATGAGTACATTTTATTATGATCTACAGGGCACAGTTTTCACAAAAGCATTTAAAACCTCTCCTATTTCCTCCTCTCTTAACTCTTTCATGATCTATCTATATATTATGATGTCTCAGGGAGTAAGAAATATGTCCTGTTTACTTTTCTTTCTTTAATGAATACTGTTGGTGCTTGACAAATGTTTGGTGATTACATTTTTGCTCCAGTACAGGGTTTTCTTTCTTTCTTTTTCTCTTGGAATACTTTCATCATCACAGTTTTCAAAATATGCAACCCAAACAGAGAAAAGAATGATTCAGATTTTGGAAGCACATTTGGATTATATAAATTTATTCTAGTGCCATATCTCCGAGTGTCTCCCAGCTCCGAGTGTCTAAACCATTAGGGTTAAACTCATGCTATTTGAGTCAGCATGCCTGTTGAATGGCATTATTATTATTGTTTATCATTGCCTCAGCTTTTACAATATGTGTGGTGCTGTGGAAGACATTAAAAAGACACAGTTCTTGCCTTGGGGCTTACACTCAGATAGGCAAACAAACAAAATGTATTTAAGAAGAGGTAGATTGATCGTGGAGATGCAATCTCTCAGGTGTTTGTATTTGTGCTTTGGGTTCATTTGTCTTTTAACCAGCTGTGGGCTAAAGGAATCTCTAAACTTTCCTTCAAACAGGACATAAATGATAAGAGTTCAGAAGAAAACATGAGCCTTGAAAGACAGAACACCAGGCTGAGCATCCAGATAACCTCATTCTGGGGGGGCCTCTGTGGTCCTGAATTGTTCTCTCCCCTTGTGCCTCTTTCAACAATTCATGCTGCCTGTGGCTTCCTCACTGGAAACCAAATCATTAATTTAAAAAAATGGATCTCCAAATTTTATGGCCCATGTTCAAGCATTTGGCTAGTTCTTTACTACCAAAGACTGTTTAAAAAATTGACTAGTTCTCCTTAAAGACTGAGACTCTTTTTGCACAAAATTTAGGCAAAATTTTATCTCAAGGTTATATTACCCTCAAGTTTAATTTTTGAAAATCTAATTTATGATCTGAAATGAATAAAAATGTATTTCATACTTTTCACTCTTCTCTTTTGGTGAACACTTACAAATTTTTCTCATGCAGAGGTAGAGAAGAAACACAGATTTCTATTTTGTATACTGTCTTTGGTGTGCGTGGAAAATATTCCCTTGTGTGATGTGTGTGTATGGGCATACGGAAAGTATCTTTGCCTTAGAAAGCTAAACACTGTGTATGCTTGTTATCACATAAGACCAAATACCTGGTTCTGGGAGTGACCTAGGGGCAGAACTTTAAATTTCAGACATGAAGTGCGTGGGGAACACGATCTGCATGCTTGGGAAAGCTGGAGAGATGTCCAGATTGCAGAGGGGCTGGCAAATCTTAACTGTGCATGAGAAGGTCAGATTCCACTTTGTTTGGTCACCACGGTCCAAACGGAGGGTTTCCTTCTCAGGATCTTGATCGGGGTAAAAGATGGAAGCTCCCAGAGCCATGCATATTTAGGCCTTGGTTTCCAAAGTCTCTGTTTCCTTGCGCTTTCTCATCACATGCAGGAGTGTGGCGTGCCCTTCCAGATGGCCCACACAAATGCTTTGTCGTACTTCACTCACTCTTTGCATGTCAAACATCTCTGGGACTACATACATCACCAATTAGCATCTTATATTCAGTTGACAGGAATGATTTTGCAACATTTTATACAACATTTGATAACATTTGCATGTTGTGATGTTCTTTTCTTATAAGAATCAAGGTTGTGGTTGTGGATTTTCCTTCAAGCACCTCCCTCCCCACAAGTGAATGTTTTCCCCCATGCAACACCATTTGATTTGTATTTTAGGGAAAATGCCTTTGGTGTGACATTTCTGGAACCTGGTGAGATCACGTTAGTGTGTTTACCAATGCATACAGTAGGCATTTACTATGTCGCATCTCTCCAGGGGGCTGTATTCCTGTGGATACACTCTCATTTTTTCGGATTCTAGATAATGAGGCCTCCTGATTGATTTATATATTTGGCACTACCATCCCTTCAGGCCTTTGCGAAAGTCTCCTAGCTAGACATTCCTTACTCTGAGCTTTGTGCTAAGCGTTTCATACAGTGAACTTTGTGTGGTGGTGCTGAGAGTAAGGAGCAATCCTGGTGTATAAAAATCACATTTAGCCAATGCACCAAAGAGATGCAATGCACCAAGAGGATCACATTGTCCCCTGGCAAATGGTGGCAGTTATTTTTAAGAGTTTTCCAATGTGATCAATATTGACACTTTGGAGAGCAGGTAAGCAGAACAGAACCCTGTTGGGTGGTGCCTTCTTGACCTCTGCACATGGCTGATTCACAGGCATCTCAAACTTTACACGCCTGCTTTCAGAATCCTTAGCACCTGTTTCTCCTTCATCTTAGTAAATGATACGTCATCGACTCAGTTACTCTGTTCAGAAACCTGCAGCCATCAGGAATTCCTTCATTTCTTTGATCTTCCCCTGCCCTTTCCTCCCAGAATCTGTCATTAAGTTCTTTTGCTTCTGCCTCAGTACACCCTGAATCAGTTCAGCGTTTGCCCCCTCCTGCCTCAGCCTCAGTTCACATGTCAATCCCTGGAAAGCTTCTGTAACCTCCAAACCGGCTTCCCTGCCATGAGTCTGGTTTTCATATATTCCCTTCTCCACCCAACCCTTAGAGTTCCTTACATCACAGAATGGGAGCAGGTCTTCCTCCTGCTGCAAACCTGGCGTGGGCTTTCTGCTGTGCTTAGGACACACCCAAACCCTTCTCACCACAGCTCCCCAGACTAGCAAAGCCCTGCTCCTTCTGGCTCTGGACTACCTCTCTCCAGCTGCATGTCACACAGGTACAGCCACACTGGGAGTTTGGGTTCTTGAAACTTTTTCAGTTCTATGCTACCTCGAGGATTTTGCATTTGTTGTGCCTCCTGCCTGAAAAGTTTTTTTTTCCTCTGGCTCTTCACTTGCTTGGTTGCTCCTCACTCTTTGGGTCTTTTCTTGAATATCTGTTCCTCAGAGAGGCCTTCTGGGTCTACTCCATTGGAGTCAATTCCCATGTTACTTTCTGGTACAGCACAGCACCCTCTTTATTTCTTTCAAAGCACTGATCATGGCCTGAAAATATTTTGGCTATTTATTTATGTATTTGTCTGCTGTCTATTCCCTATTGTTGAGTGTACTCAAGGCCAAGGTCTGTCTTGTTAAATTGATATCCCTGATACTTAGCGCAGTACATGCTGGCACATAGAAGATACTCAGAACATATTTATTGAATGAACGTCTCTGATGAGTTTTGATAAGGAGAGTTGAGTGTGTATATGTGATGTGTGTGCCTGCGTGTGTGTGTAATGGTTAAATTAAAGGAAGAAAGCATATTCTACCTGGGAGTAGGAGAAGAGATAGGAAGGCTTGCATTAGCATTACAGAAAGTCAGGTTAGGTCAGCTGGGGGTGGGGTGGGGAGTTATCAGCACAGGTCTGATCCATGAAGTCTGGGTCCATGCAGAGATCAGAGGCCTTGGCCACATAACACTGGCGGGTTCCTGGAGACCAGTCAAGTATGTACTGATTGGCACCTAGGAAAACAGCATAATGTACTCATTCACATAGAAAAAAGAAGAGAACCACAGCTCCAGGGTAAAATAGAGCCTGGATCTTCAAAGCAGTCACATGACATGGGGAGGTCACATCACATTCAACTTCCACTTCTACATGTAAACAGACATGTGAACTCCTAGGATCGAATTCATCATCCTCATAATCTGCAATTTAATTTTACTAGTAGGGAAAGAGCTAAAGAGACACATTTACCAGCTCCTAATAGATAGTGCATGAGAACTTGATAGGAGCTCTTGACCATACAGTGCTCAAGTTGGGGGAAGGAAGCACATTTTTCAGGGAAAAGAAGCTAGCTAGCCGCCCTGGTCAAAACCCGACTCTCGGAGGCACACGGGTAAAGGGATTAAGCACATGGGCTCTATGAATAAACAATAACAGCGATGCCACATAGCATTTCATGAGCACTTGCTATGTGCCAGGCACTGCATTAAACTGCCTCTCACTTAAAACTCACAATACATCTATGAAGCAGGTAGGATTTTTTTCTCTATTTTCATAGCAGAAAAACACAAAGAAAGGTAAGCCAGGTTACCTCTAGATCACACAGCAAGGGTAGGAGGCGGGATTTAAACCCTTATCTGTTTACATTTAGAGCTTAAACTCCATTCCCCTCTATCAATTTGCAAAGAAACCTCATAGCTGGCTAGGGAGACCAAGTCTCTGCCGGAGAAGCGAAAAAGTGTACAATGGCATTCCTGATATCCCTGATTTCCAAGGAAAATATATCCTCTAAATTTATACCCAGCATTTATTATATTATGCTGTATTTTTTGTTTATTTATTTATTTTCTTGCCCATTCGAATGTGACCAACTTTAGGTCCTTGCCTTGGACTCTTTGTCCCTGGTCCTTAGCACAGTTTCTGCAGCTCAGCTGAAGGCAGTAGGCACTTACTGGCAGAGGTGAGAGCTTGGCCTGAACCACTGATCCATGGAAGTTTTCAAAAATTTGATTATTTCACTTTTCTGTTTACATTAACTAGTTTAATAGCACAACTTATAGTACTTTAAGAGTAAACATCTTGGAGAACTTGCATTGTAGTTCCTAAGTAAACCTGACATGGAATGTCAGAGAATGTTACCAGTTAAGAATGGCTATCTCAAAAGAATCTGAAGCATCCATTTAAAATTCCAAAGAGAATCATGTTAATTTTAAACATGATTCAATTTTAAAGTGCTGTCAATGAAACAAAGATGTCCTGAGAAACTGGGGAAAAAGAAAATCAAAACAAAAGAAGAGAGAGAAGGTGATTAAATCTTGGAACTGTTATGGGGGAAAATTTTAAAACAGGATATCAAAGGTTTTACTAAATGTATCATTCTCATTACTCCCATTTTCAGGTAAAATGCAAACTAGATGCAAGCAGTTTTTTAAAACATCATTTTATGTGTCTAATAGGCCAGAACTATTGAAGCACGTCAGATCTCTCATTTTAATATGCATTTACACATTTAAAAATTTATATGATTGGCTATGTTGAATGCTGTGACTTCTGAGAACCATTATGGCTCACAGTATAGCTTTTTATTTGGCATTGTATCAATTTGGAGCTCAGAATGTCACGATCTTAATGCAGACAGCAGGTATGCATGTGAGAAGCAGTACCGAGAGAAAAGTAAGGTGCACATGTAGCAGGCAATTTTCAAATGTCATCGTTTCAACCCTAAAGAAAAAAAAAAAAGAGGGAAACGTTCTGCTCCCTGGTTTGTGCCAGGCACTCCCGTTTGCGCGCCTTACACTTCTCCCTTGCTTGCTGCCTTGCTGTAGCGCATGGAGGACCATTTGCCCCTTAAATATCATACGTAGGTAGCTAATTTACATTATAGACTGTGGGCCCAAGAGGGAGAAACACTTAATTTTATTAATAGAGTAGATTTTAAATCTCTCTACAGGAGGCCACTGAATGTCCCAAAGGGCTAATCTATGCTGTGGAGAGATGGCAAATCAGAAATGCCCCAGTGCATTTTTCCCCCTTTGAATTTGCTCTCAATGAAAGCTACCACTAGGCCAATTGGCTTTGAGCATCCTCTGTTTGAACACCAGAATTGTTCTACACCTGATGTACGAATACCTAAGCCCCTGAGGTTTACAAGACGAATGCTAATGCATGGCATGAGCCCCACTGAAACAAACAGAGCTGGGATAATAATTTTGTAACCTCATGTTGACATAACCCACCAGCTTGCTGAAGAGCCCCTTCATGTAGAGGAAACAGAGAAACTATAATGATTTTCAGATACAGTTGACAAGAGACCATTTAGTAAACTTTTATTTTTTTTTAACTAACAGTATGCAGGGATGTTGTATTCTAGGCTGCTACTAATAATCTCATCAGAATGCAAAAGCAGCGACTGTGTTATAAAACCAATGATCTGTTATATTCTGCAAGAATTTACAAAAGCCTAATGTCATTTACTACACCATGAGAACCATACTTGGATAAAAAAAAATAAAACACAACAGAATTCAAAAACTGATTACAGCTGACGAAAAAATAAACTGTGTGCGAATGTAGTGCTTTAAAGGTATAACATACCACAGTTAAAGACATGGAGCCCAGTGGTGACCTTAGAAGGGAGGCATTTCATGTCTAGGAATAAATTTGCTACATCACTTAGGGCCACGTTGGGATCTGGGTATCCATCCCAGCCCAGGATGCTCCGGTCCACACTTAGTGCTGAGTATGTGTTACCGGCTCAGGCTGCAGGGAACTTACGGGCTCAAAGAGTTTGGTTTATTTGTTTGTTTTTTGTTTTTGTTCGCTTTCTCATCAGCATTTTTGACAAAAGCATATCTGTAGCAGGCTTAAATATAGAATTTAACTGATTTTAAAAAGGAAGAACTCTCTTCAGCAACATTTGGAATAAAGGCAACTGAAAAGTCAGTGTCAGGGATCTGTCAGGATCTCTGTGCAGCTGGGACTCAGACGGTCCTGCCTCCCTCTCAGCTGGTACCTGGGATGGCTTGAAGGGCAGAAGCAAGCTTCCCTGAGACCATCATGCTCAATGCTCCCAAAGATTTTGTAAATTCAATTCTGGCAGTCTGTAGCATTTTAATTTCATAAGGAAATGCATGCATTCAAAAATTCTTTCCTTTGATGCCTGAATCGAATTTTTTGCATTTTATTCAGTAATTTCAAAAAATCAGCTTTGTGAAGGATGACATCTACCTTTCTTTCTACCTCTATATCCATCTGTATATCTATCATCTAACTATCTCTAACTACCTGCCCGTCTGTCTGTCTATCGAGAAATTGATGTTCTTGCAATTGCTGTAATCTCTGGAAGAAATTTATTTATTCTCTCCTTTTCAAACTAAGTCCTTTGGAAACATTTTTATCTCCAGGATGCAAGTGGCAGAATATGAGGAGCATGGGGTCCTTAGCATTAAAAAGCATTTTTGCAATATTGCTAACCAGCTTCCAGCAGATTCCTTGCAGCATTTGTATTCCCAGATGTCCTTGAAGGTACACTTGGTCTTGCAAACTTGCAGGGAGTCATTTTGAAGTGTTGACTTAGGCGCCTGTAAGACATCTGGTAGTAATGAAGATGGAGCTTTTAATGCTTTGGGATTTTATGAATGAGTTATAGTACAGTCGCTGATGAATCATTAAAGTACATCTCTACAGGAGGAGGCCGCCCATATTTCTTCACTGCTGTGAAGTTGCACATATTGATAGTTGTCCAGAAAGAAACTGAGATCTGCTGTTAAGATTGAATTCCCTTCAAATCCACTGGTTTGAGAACCAAATGAAAGTAATGTTACATTTCGGGAGAGCCTTGCTCACCACAGATATTAACATATAGCTGTGTTTTGTAAAAGAGGTAGATCTGTTTATGAGGGAGTCTGAATCACACAGGGCAATAGTCAAGTGTGTGAACAGTCCCTTTGCCTTTGGCCATGCCGCTGTTCCTCCTCCAGAGTGACTGGAGGAATCAATGTCTGCCTGGTGACCTTCTCTTTATCCTCAAGAGCTGTCCCAATACCTCCCTTTTTGTGGTGCCCCGAATCTTCACAGGTAAAATTAATTAATTCTGTTATATGCCCACAGCACTATATACATAATTATCTTAGATCTCTTAACTGTCTTATAAATATGTCTATAAATGTATTTAGCTATTCATTTATCCTACTAGACCAGCGGTCCCCAGCCTTTTTGGTACCAGGGACCAGTTTCGTGGAAGATAATTTTTCCATGGACTCGGGGGGAAGGGGAATGATTTCAGGATGATTCAAACGCATTACATTTATTGCGCACTTTATTATTGTTACATTGTCACTTGCCACTCACTGATAGGGTTTTGATAGGAGTCTGCAAGCAGTTTATTTATTATGCAGTCAAAGCTCTCTGCTAATGATAATCTGTATTTGCAACCACTCCCCAGCACTAGCATCACCACCTCAGCTCCACCTCAGATCATCAGGCATTAGATTCTCAGAAGGAGCACACAACCTAGATCCCTCGCATGCACAGTTTATAGTAGGGTTCGTGCTCCAATGAGAATCCAATGCCGCTGTTGATCTGATGGGAGGTGGGGCTCAGGTGGTGATGTGAGCAATGGGCAGTGGCTGTAAAATACAGATGAAGCTTTAATCCCTTGCCTGCTGCTCACCTCCTGCTGTGCATCCCAGTTCCCAACAGGCCATGGACCAGTACCAGTCCATTGCCTGGGGGTTGGGGACGGCAGTACTAGACTATTAGCTCCTCAATAAGTATTAGTTTCCATGCACAGCACATAGCTAGGTTCTGACATGTAATAGGTATCTAATAAATGTTTAGCAAATGAATAATTACAAAAGAACTTAAATAAAATCAAGCTTCTAGGAAAAGGGTAGAAAATGATCTCAACAATTCAATTAATATGGACTGACTATTGATCACCTAAGAAGTAGGTTTAGAGGATTCTTGTCTTCCACAGGGAAGAAAAAATTTAAAAATAAACATTGTTTTCTTCGTTCCAAAATTATATGGTGTTACAGCTGAGGGACAGGTCTTTTTCTCAATCTAATAGTCTACAAATTAGACTTTGAAAGTAAAAAGTTTCATTTGTTCTCATTAGGAGAATATCCACGTACAATCAAAATTATTGGTTGTTTTTGAGAACTGAGAGAGAGCTTGAAAAGAGTGATCTAAATAGATTTAGTAATGTCTTTATTCAACACCTTTGTTTGGAGCCTCTGCTATGTGTCCAGCTCTATGTTAGGTTCCGGAGTGAACCAAACTGATCTGGCTCCTGCCCTCCTGGGTATAGAATATAGTGAGTGCAGTGGACTTCAAACAAAATATTTCCGAAGGGTCATGGTACAACAATTGTGGTAAGTGCCATACTTAAAAATTAAGGTACTTTCATAGTATTCAATAGGGGAATTCAATTCTGACCTAGAGGGGAGACATCTTCACTGAGGAAGTGACAATTAAACAGAAACAAGAAAGATGGTGTGGCTGTAAGGACAGACAGGGGCCTTTAGAGGAAGTGTGATGAGAAGAAAGGTGATCCAGGCAGAAGCACAAACAGCATGCTTGCACGTAAACCTGGTCCATTTGAAGAAGGCAAGGATAGGTTAGGCAAGGAGGCCTCAATACAATGAGAGAGGGCATGTGTGACCGGAGCTCAGGGTAGAAAGTTGGGTGGGGATCATTGCTTTCAAGGGATCAAAGACCATGCTAGGGATGTGACAATGGATGAGGCTGTGGTAACATGTCTCCCATGCAAATGCAGCTCCAAGGGAAGTCCCCTAGCTACCTCCTTTCTACCACTCACTCTATTCCCTTCTGTCTACCCCTCTGTATACTAAAAATCAAGAGCTGCTATTAATTTGACACTTTATCTGAAAAGGAATTGGAATTCATGGGAGAATTTTAAGAGGGACAATGACATTCAAATTTGAGTTTTTGGAAGATTTCTCTGCAAATCTTTCTGAGAGCATGTCAAAGGAGGGAATGGGTCAGAGTACAGAGAAAGTGAAGAGGAGAAGGGTGGCTCTTATGGGGTGATTAATACTCAGATAGGTAGAGAGAAATTGATAAATTAGAGGTATAGTTTGAAAGAATAATGAACATATATGGGGTGTCGAGTCTGATTGCTAGGGTTCTGCGTGAGCATGTGAGTGAATGTTTGGCCAGTTATTGAAGTAGAAACACTTGAGGAATAATAGTGTGGGATGGTGACGGGGTAAATTCGGTTTTGGGAACTGTGGTGTTCAAGGTGCCTGTTAAACATCCAAGAAGAGAGATCGAGAGAGGAGCTGGACATAAAGTTATAAGAAAGGAAATAGAAATTAGCATGGAAACACAGATTTAGGGATCATAGTCTTCTAGAAGAAACAGAGACAATGAATAGAAATTAGAGTAACACAGAGCTTCTTTGGATCAGAATATAGATCATGGAGGAGAAAGGAGTAATAGTAGATGTTCTCTAAGAAGTGATAGAGGTAGTTTTCTTAGTTTTTATGTATCACTATTAATATAAATATGTTGTTGATTTTTTTGTCATAATATGTTTTGGCCTTTTACTATCTATTGTTGGCTACATTTTAATGATACTATGTGTTTTGCATTTTACTAGTACTAGCAAGTATAAGAATTTTCCCATTTTTCTGGAGATCATACAATACAAAAAATAATAGAAAATTATAAAGGGCATTCTTAAATTGTTTGACATAGATAATCAGTGAAATATCCATTGAAAAAAGTAAGAAAGTGTCAGAGCTAGATATATATGGAAAACATGTATGTGCATCTGTCTCTCCTGCTCTCTCTATATACAGTACCCACACCCATATCATTACAGTCAGATGTTATCATTTTATAGATATTGACAATGAAGTTCAGAGAGATTAATCATGTCACATAGCTAGTGAGTGGCTGAAGGCAGGCTTGGAATTTCCAAACTCAAGAGTTCTTTCTATTTTACCACTCCTAATTGAAATAGCCAATAATAGCAGGTCTCGTGCTATTACTAAGCACTTCATCCTTATGACAGCTCTATGAGGTTAACAGAAGCAGTACATATGGCAAAGTCTTCTGACTCTTACTTGTATCCCACACTCTAGGAATATCCCTAGTTCATGCGGAGCTAGCCTTGGACCTGTACTGAAACTATGCATGGAGGCCATGGAACTGATGAGTCAGGGAGTGCCGTGATGACAGTGAAAATACAGTCAGAAGGACATGGGGCAAAAATAATTAGTGTGGACTGCCTCCAGATAATAGCCACCTTCCAAGCGCTCAACCTTTTGATGTTGTGTGCCTAACTGAAACTTCTCTCCTGGGGTCAAATTTTAAGAGTATAGGGAATGAGTAGGTTCACTGAGTGTATGGTTTAAGATAATACAGGAGAATAGAAAGGGAGACCACAAGAAAAGGAAACAAATATTTACCAAGTTTCAGGAACTTTGAAAGGTAAGAAGGTAGGGCAGGGGAGAAAATAGTAATGTTGGTGTTGATAGTGATATGATAGGAGAGACAGGAAGAGGAGGACCTGCCACATTCAAACAATATGCTTTTGTTTTAAATCATCTGCTCATTTTTGACCTAGAATCTTGCTTCTGGTAGTTTGGATGCATTTAAAGCATTAGCCTTTGCTTTCTGCGAAGTATGTGGCTGGCCCCATGTGACTGTGGGTGTTAGACGCACAAGGGTGAGAACAGGGCCGTGGTATCCCTCATACTCTAATCCCCAAAGGAAAGCAGGTCTGGCTGTCTTCCACTGGAAAACAGCTTCCTCGCAGAATGAGTTCATTTTAGCTGTCAGCTATGGAGTATCTAGGCATCGCTGTTTGTACGCAACATTGCTAGCGGGATGCCCACCCACCTCCACTGGGGATCAGAATCCCCAGTGGGGGAAAAAAGGCTGCTTCCAAGTGAGTGAAGCAGCTGTTGTTGTACACAGAAATGTCAAAAGCACAAGCAAATTTCTCATCACCAATTGGTGGTGTCATGGCCAGGCAAATACTTTGTGATTTTTATGCGATTTTAGGGGAAGCAACTGGTTGTATGAGATTTAACTTATAGATATTAATATAAACTATAGTTAAGTTATAGATAAACTATGTCTGGAAAATAAACTCTCGGTTAGAATTTATTTTATTGCTAATGATAGAAATTGAATCTGAGATGTGGTAGGTGGGATTAAATTAGCTGTACATCTTTGAAATTTTAAAAATTGTGTTATCTTTTATTTACTTTTTTCTTAGTAGTCAAATGCATATAAATATGTTGAATGAATATGAATATGAAAAAGTGTACAATCTTGTCATGATATAGTTCTAGTACATAAAATATTGCCATTTCCAAAAATAAGTCTCTAAAAATCAAGTATTTAAGATAGTTCTCCAAACACAAAGAAATATCAGCTATAGGTCATGTGTCCTTATACTGACCTTCCATTTATGAATTGTTTATCTCCCACCCATTTGTAATCTATCCATGTGTCTATGCACCCATCCATCATCTAGCAGCAATTGACTAAGGACCTCTGTAGCTGATGTCCTGCGTTAGACATTATAGGACACAGAAAGTGACATGAGTCCTACACTGTGTCTTTTAGAAGCTTCAAATTATTTTGACTATTCATTTATAGCATAAAGAAGAGTGAACCACCGTATCATTGCAGAAGTCATCTTTTTAAAAAAAAATAAAACAAAACGATTGTGATTTCTTTCCCAACCCAGGGAGACAGAGATATCAAGGTTTATCATGGATGTGAGGCTAACCCTTAGATCCTTTTTAAGACGAGCCCTGGTTATGCACCTGACAAATGACAATAAAGTATATATGAGCTAGAGAGCATATAAAGACTGTAAATTAGTTAGAATTTAGATTATGAGAAAATAGATGGGAGTTCAACATAAGGAATGAAATCTAATATAACATTGTAAATATCTTTGGCATTTCCTCGGAATTCTGGCAAATCTGATGTGCTATACCTATCATTGGTATTTGTGGCACACGTGCCTACACTTCAGGGGCTTCTGTAGACTGAGTAAAATAAATAGCCATTTAGACATGTAATTGATAGAATGAGACAAACCCTGAGATTCACATTCCCATTAGCCAAACCTTGCTGGCTTAATCTGCCTGATTTTGTGAGGAAAGAAACAAGGTAACTTGGTAATTAACATGTGTCACTTGGTAATTAACACTGTTATCAAACACTGTTCCCAAGGTAACATGCAACAGTGTTTGATAACATATGTTATCAAACACATGTTATACATGTGATAACGTGATAACACATGTTATTAAACACTGTTCTTGAAATTGCACCTGCGGTTGGGACATTTGGAGTTGGTACCTTCAATAAGCATCTCCCTCAGCATCCCATTTTGCAGTTAAGGAAACAGAGGCCAAGTAGATCATAGGACTGGCTGGAAAAGGGTCCCCACCCGGGTCTTCTCTCTGCAGGTCAGAGCTCTTTCAACTCTGCCTCTCACACAACTTTTTTATGTGACATGTTTCATTGCCGATAGTTAATAATAGGACTGATTTTAGCCTAAACTGGGGCATCAGAGGCTTGTTTTTAAACTCCTCTGTCTATGTTTTTTTCACCTTCCTTTCTCTACCCGCCTCAACCCCCATCCAGTCCCCCTTCCCTTCCCATCACTCATTTCCCAAATAGCACACCTAGTACCTTCACACCGATTTGTACAGCAAAGGCTTCCTTATCTCCCATTTAATTATGTCCCATCAACATGGCTTTTTAACCCAAAGTATTAGTTCTGATAGGATTTGCATGTTACCTTGGGATAAGGCAACAGCAAGGTTTGGCTTATGGGAAAGTGAATCTCAGGGTTTGTCTTGTTCTAGCAATCACGTGTCTAAAGGACTGTTTGTTTTACTTAGTCTACAGTAGCCTGTGAACTGTGGGATGTGTGCCACAAATACCAATGATAGATACAGCACATTGGATTTGCCAGAATTCTGAAGACACACTTTCATTTAGTTTTGCACATTATCAAAAGCATTGACGTCTTAGTCACAGACACCCACGCACCCACGCTACATGCATACAGATGCAGAAGCTTAGACCCATCTATTTCTTCTCTTTTTGCCCTTTTTCCAGCCTGCGGTGTCCATCTCACTGTGGTTCTGGAGCCCACAAGTGTGCACATCCTGCTTTCTGTCTATTCTACTCACAGACCACATGGGATCGACAGGAAGATATTTCCCCAAACCAATACTCATAAAGAGGCCACAAGATCTTCCCATTATACAACCTCTGAGTGTTTTTCTTAAGAAAAAAAAAAGGGGGCTTTAATAGCTCCTTTAAGTTTATTTTCCCTGTGTTCTTAATTATATTAAATACCCATATATTTCCTTCCTGAGTACTCATTTAGAAAGAAGGTTTTGTAATAGTCACATTTAATTTATCAGGGTGCAATAATTTGTGTTTCCCAATCATCTTGCCGACTTTGGTTCATTATACTATTGTTTCACATGAGTAAGTTAGCAAAGTTTGGATTGACTGACTCTAATTAACTAAAACTGGTTCCAGGCTGTGCATCTATTGTCATGGTAGCTAGCCGCAAAGCCCTAAACTGCTCAGCAATAGTGATATAAGGTAATATTGATTTGAAAACTGTAGATAGTATGTAACCTTGGGCTTATCACTGTTTGGGAGACAAACTATAAAACAGGGGGTGGGGGAAAGAAGAGGTATTAGGATGAGTTTTAAGGACACTTGGGATATAAAGTGAAAGTTTTCAGTGGGTTTACTTCTTTTGTTGTTTTGCCTGTCCAGAAATAATCACAGAGGTGTTGAACTATTAATATTAGCCAAAGAATTCAAAGTTTAGCTATAGGAAGACTAAGGATTTCATGGTTTTTGAAACTATGAAGAAATGAACTATGTCTGCTGCCAAACAGTCCAAGATCCACCAAAAAAAACAAGGGGGAGACTTTCATTTTGGTAGAGGGAATATTTCTATATATTGCTTATAAAAAGCCAGGAGTGTTTGAAATTTTATCTTTTCTCTGTTACTGGTTTTTTATAGTCAATAATGGTCTTTGCCTGAGAAAAAATGGTTTTTAGACAGTGTGACCAAATGGAAAAATGATTGCATTTACAGCCTGCAAGCATGAACAAATATTGCCCTTCTAGGTCTTGCTATGTAGTGCTGGACACAAATCAAGTTAAAAAAATTGTTGAGCAGGATGCCATAAGCGAGTTTCATCAATGAACTCCTAGCTTCCCTATGCAAGATGCTGCAGTTTCTGTTTCTCCTGTCTTCGAGTACCAGTTAGGATATCTCCTTACATTGATTGCTGCTGCATACTTTCTCAGTTTCATCTTCTTTAAGAGCTCCAGGATCCCTGTTTTCTGTGACACCCTTATTAACTGAGCTGCTGTCCCCTTCAATCTGTCATTTCTCACGAACTTTAACAGAACAGCCGTTATGTCCTGGCAGACGGATGAAATGAAAGTTTAACTCATGTACTACAGAGACTTGCTTGAGAAGTTTTCTGTCAGAGAAACTGAAAATTTCAGTTTATCCAGCTGCTTCTTTCATTTGCACCACGCTTAAGTCTTTCCAGAAACTGAGGACAGACAACTTTTATGTCGGTGTCTTCTCCATCGGATCGTTAGAGTTTCTTTTGATGTTCTGTGGCTGTCGTGGCCATGTGAGAAAGAACCAACTTCCAAATGTCACAGTGAAAGATTCTATATTCACTAGGGTTCTCCAGGGAAATAGAACCAGTAGGATGTGCATATACACATACAGAGAGATTTATTTTAAGGAATTGGCTTATTAATTCTAGAGGCTGGCATGTCCAAAATCTCCATGGTGGGCTGGCAGGCTGGAGATTCAGGGAAAGACGGATGTTGCGGTTCATGTCTGAGGGCCCTCTGCCGGGGGATTCCCTCTTGCTCTGCAAAGCTCAGTCTTTGCTCTGTTCAGGCCTTCAACTGAGTGGATGAGGTCCACCCACATTATGAAGGGAACTCTCCTTTTCTCCAACTCTACCAATTCGAATGTAAATCTCATCCACAAACACTCTTACAGAAACATCCAGATAACATTTGACGAAATATCTGGGCACTATGACCCAGCCAAGTTGACACACAAAATTGGCCATTGCAGAGCTCAAGGTCCACATTGGAGGCACAGGTGTCTTCAGGAGGGCTGAGGAGCCAGGAAAGAGGAAAGTGGGAAAGAGAGTGACACAACTGTTTTTGAAAAGAGAAAAAGGAAGGCATATGGCTACTGATTTTGAAGTATGTCAAATGATCACCACACTTACATGGTCCCGGCAACATGCACCTGTCTTTTTTCTTGAATATCTTAGCAACGAGGCATCCTCAGACACTTTTGCTCTAAGGTACAGGAAGGGATCATGGTAGTTCTGAAGCAATGGGCCACCAGGGGGATGAGGGAGAGAAAAGGCCCTGCTCAGACTCCTTCCTCACTCTCCCTCTGATGGGTGGCCAGGGGGTTGCATATAATTTTTCTGGGAAGCAGGTCCAATACATGGCAAATTATTAGAATACATCATCAGTGGGGGCTTCAGACTTCAGACAAGAAATTCTATTGGAATTCATAGATGGTGGACGTAAATATGAGATGGGATAGCTTGCCTCTCTTTGTTGCTATATTTGAATATATGTTGCAAAAAATGGAGTATTGTTTAAATTGTGTCTAGAATTTACTCATTCTTATTCAAACCAATCCAGTTTCTTTCATTAATTATGTTTTCCTAGCATCTTTTTTTCAATTTACTTAATTTAGTAGTCAAATTTATGGAAACTACATAGAAACACCTAAGATGGATTTTTGATAGATGAGTTATTTGTAGCTTTTGCCTATAAAATGAAATACGTCTCTATACTTGTAAACATTTAGTTTATCTTCTGAGGAAGCATCCCAGTTTTTCCAAAGATTCTTGACAGATGAATCTCTAATATCAATATTATCAATATTTTCCTCTAACTTTTATCTAAAGAAGAAAAATAGAATATATTTGGAAATTATTTTGGGTAAATTCTCCTTTTGTAAGAATTTCTAGAAATCTGGAATTATCCTGAGTCTTCTGAGATGGCAGATTGCTTTCAATAGCCTTGATCTGTCTAATTCCTGCTTAGGAGAGGAAGAACCTGGTGTCAGAAAGCAACTTTAGGGAGATTGATTCGGAGCTGGAGGGCACAGATGTTTATGGTGGGGCCTGAGTCCTTATGGTGGGTACAAGTCATAGGGAAGACACCAAGATCATTGCTGAAATACTCTAAGGTTGAACCTGGAAAAAAGTAGCAAATGTCACATCTGAAGGATAAACAAAACAAAATCCGTATTGGATAACGAGCAGTATATGAAGGGCTGGGAGGAGCTCAGAACTAGGATTTAGAATGGGGACTGTTTACTGGTACGGAGTCCCCCCTTATCTGAGGGGGTACTTGCTAAGACCCCCAGCAGATGCCTGAAACTGCAGATAGTACTGAACTTTATAAATGCTATGTTTTTTCCTATATATGCATACTATGATAAAGTTTCATTGATAAATTAGGCACAGTAAGAGATAAACAACAATAATAGAACAGTTACGATATACTGCAATAAAAGTTATGTGAACGTGGTCTCTCTCTCTCAAAATATTTTATTTTTCTCTGATCACCCTCCTTCTGATCTGCAGGTCTGTTAACCAAGACTGCTACTAAGTGACTCATGGGCGGGTAGTACAGACAGCTGGATACGCCGAACAAAGGGATGATTCATGTCCTGGGCGGGACGGTGCGAGATTTCATCACGCTACTCAGAATGGTGCACCATTTAAAACTTATGAATTGTTTATTTTTGGAATTTTCCATTTAATATTTTCAGCTGTGGTTGACCTCGGGTAACTGTAACCAGAAAGTGAAACCACGGATCCGGGGGCAGAGAGTACTGTATGTCCTTTTCACGTGGTTTACCGTTATTTCATATTAACAGGGTGGGCAAGGCAGTTTAATGGACTTAATCTGATTATAGTAGCAAGGTGGGACGTGGAGTGAAACTCCAAGCCAGCTCCATGCCCTAAGCCTTTTTAGCGAAGGACATATGACAAAAAAAAAAAGTCTTCTAATTTTGTTTGTTTATCTGAAAGGCAAGAGATTGCATCAGAGATGACACAAAATTCCCACTAAACAGAATAATGGAGAAGCAGTGATTTTAATGTCTTGCTAAGCAAAATATAGGCCACAGAGCAAGCAGCATTTGAATTACCTGGAAACTTGTTAGCAAAGCAAATTCTTAAGCCTCAGCCCAGACCTACTGCATTAGAATCTACAATTTAACGAGCTTTCCAGGGGATTCTTGTGCACATTAAAATTAGAAAGTGTGATTCAAAGGAAGACAGAGGTTCTCCCTTCTATAATACCACTCACAGATAGTCATCTGGTGTCTGATTGCAAACCTACCAGTGATACAGAGCTCACAATTTTAAAAAAATCAGTGTTTGTTAATAAATTCTCCTTTAACTTTTAGAACCTAGCGTAATAACAGACAAATTGTAATTGCTCAATAAATATTTATTGAATGAATGAATAAATGTTTTACCTTGAATTGGAAGTGTTGGTCCATAAATTATTCTAATATTTGGACTCACTAGGGAATAAATCTATTTCTCATAGCCCATCTAAATTTATCTAAAATTAAATAAAAGACTTTTTGTTCCATATAGGCCTCTGTTTTCTAGGCTAAGTATGTCTTGTTCCTTCAATTTCTTCTCACATGTCAAGCTATGTAAGTTCCTCACTCTCCGTGGTACCTTCTTCTGGCCACGTGTTGGATTGTAAATGTCTCTCATTGAATATGTGATCTAGGATTAAGCCTGTCCCCAGATGTGCTCTTAGCGGCACATGATCCACACAAGGGACACAAGCTGATGTCATTTCTCTGCTTCTGCTGTGGGCTTTTCTAATTTAGCAAATTGGCTGTCACATCACTAAAAATAGGAAGTTTGAACTTGGGCTCCCTTTTTTTTTTGGTCTGAGGTTATTTTGCTTACCACAAATGAAGGCCACAGAAGCTAAATATATGTCTACTTGAATGATGACTTTATAGCAATAAAATGAGCCCACAGGGGCTAATGACTCTGTAATCAGCTTTTTCAACCACTTTTTATATTGGGCATAATTTTCTCTCTCTCTGAGAAATTCTACATCATTTGTCACTAGACTAACATGAGCAAAAGAAGAAAGGCATGAGCTGAGAGATTAGAGGCCACCGCCTGTCTGCTATTAGATCATAACAGTAAACTTGCCTGGAGTGGAGTATTCAATTTTGGATACTAGTACAGTGGCTGCTCATGTTCTTTTTTGGTTCAAAATTCTTATTTTGGCATTGATTTAAGAAATTAGGTATTAAGAAGGATTTGTTTTGTTTGTAGTTTAAAAGCGACCAGTCAACAGTAGACCAATGCACGTCCTTTTTAAAAATTCTTTTTATTGGTCTGTGCCACCTCCTGGTTGCCATCAAGGGAAAGGTATCAAATCATTCTTGTTGATCTCCTTGAAAATTGGTCTTTGGTAACTTTGAAATTAGATGCTTTTTGGGGGGAGCAATACTGTTAACATTTTCATGCACCTGTGGTTCAGAAAACACCATTTGAGAGACACTTTTTTGTTCTACCTACCTACTCCCTGCTTTCTGCCTTGGGAGCTGATTTGTACAGGTGATATCAATGGGCCTCCAAGCCTCTTCCTCCCCTTGTCCTTTAGGTCCGGGGGTGGCAACAGCTCTGCTTCTATCAGCCCAGGAACTCTGCACCATCCCTTATTGCTCATGTCTTTGTAATCAATGTTTTGTATATAAAGCCTCCTCAAATTATCCTCATTTGATAAGTAGGCACCATCTGTTTCTTTGTCCCTTTATCTTGGATGATCACAGCATTCATTTATTCATTCTCTTGTTTTTTGTTTGTTTTTTTTTTTACTTATTTACTTCCAAAAATATTTTATCTTCAATTTTATTTTTTATTCTAAAACATCTAATTGATCAACATTGTATGTATTTAAAGTGTACAATGTGATGATTTGCTATATGTATGCATCGTGTAAGGATTATTACGATCAAATTAATTAATACATCACCACCCATGCTATATGTCAGATTCCCAGAACTTGTTCACTTTATAACTCAAAGTTTGTACCCATTTACCAACATTTCCCCATTTCCCCCACCCCTCATCCCCTGGCAACCACGCTCTACTCTCTGTTTCTATGAGTTTGCCTTTTTTAGATTCTACGCATCAGTGAGATTGTACAGTATTTATCTTTCTGTATCTGGTTTATTTCACTTAGCATACTGTCTTCCAGGGTCATCTACACTGTCACAAATGGCAGGATTTCCTTCTCTCCTATGGCTGAATAATATTCAACTATATATACATAGATACATCTTTACATCCCACATTTTCTTTATTCATTAATCTGTTGATATACACTTAAGTTGAGTCCATAACTTGGCTATTGTGAATAATGGTGCAATGAACATAGGGGTGCATATATCTCTTTGAGATACTGATTTCATTGCCCCTGGATATATATATACCTAGGGTTGGATTTCTGGATCATATGATAGTTCTGTTTTTAATTTTTTGAGGAACCTCCATACTGTTTTCCAGGATGGCTGTACCAATTTACATTCTCACCAACAGTGCACAAGGGTTTCCTTTTCTACACATTCTTACTAACACTTGTTATCTCTTGTCTTTCTTACACTTGATCTTAGCCAAAAATCTTGTCTTTTTTATAATAGCCATCCTAATATGTGTGAGGTGACATCTCACTGTGGCTTTAATTTGCATTTCTCTGGTGGTAAGTGATTTTAAACCCATTTTGATGTACCTGTTGACCATTTTGTATGTCTTTGAAAAAAATGTCTGTTCAGGTCCTTCAACCATTTTTTGATTGGGTTATTTGTTTTTTTTTTTTTTTTTTTTTTTGTTGTGTCCTTTCCTGGTTTTGGTATTAAGGTGATATTGCAATCATTTATGTTGCAAACATTTATGCATTATCTACTATTAACCAATCATCCTGTTAAATTTCTTTAGAGCTAATTTTCTACCAAAAAGTCGAT
>NW_012150952.1:3195631-3196728 GCF_000956105.1 Propithecus coquereli
CAATCATTTATGTTGCAAACATTTATGCATTATCTACTATTAACCAATCATCCTGTTAAATTTCTTTAGAGCTAATTTTCTACCAAAAAGTCGATATGCTTTAGATAAAACTAACCCATGGATTCCTTATCTAAATTGCTCCATGTCGTATTGGGACTAAGTCCTGAAATTGGGAGACAGGTACTACCAGTCATCTCAAGGTATGTCTGCTACTCTTGGGACAGTGAACAATAGCCTTTTTTCATACCAAGACCATTTTTTTTTAGAAATTGTTTCATTTAGGCCAAAGTACAAGTAACAAATTCTATCATTTTAAATCAAAAGATTCGTATAAATAGGAAAAAAAAGTTGTTCTGTTGGTGTCAATAATGTAGGTATCCAAACATCTCTAGCTACAATTTTTTTCATAATTCTTATATCTGGTCTTTGACCATTAACTTGGCTTATTAGGCCACTTATAAAGGCACCCTAGAAGCACTTTGCAACAAAGAGTTTTCTTTGAACTCACAGATTTTTGTTTGTTTGTTTTTGTTGTAGTCACCAGCGAAAGAATAAGAAGTTTTTACCCCTTAGATCTTCCCTGTATCTGGTTTAGGAAGGGGAATCCTTGTTTATTTGGATAAGGGCAGAGTGAAGTTTACTCGGAAGAGTAGGACAGAGTCCTTCCATTTGAGGCTTCCTTGGGCTTTGGTTATAACACAATAGCATGGCCTTATGGCAGTGATGGTAGAGAAGTGTTCAGTTTATATTAAAGCAATCTTTGGCTGCATTAATAAAAGTTAAGTGGCAAGACTAAGGGATGTGAAATTTCCACTGTTGAATGCAGTGATAAGAAAATATTACTATGGTTGTTTCCTCATAGTACCATTTCAAGAAAGATTTGTCACTTTTCAAGATAAGGGGCATAAGTCCTCCTAGTCCAGGTTCTGGAGCCATATAACATGCAAAATGTGTGAAACAAAAGGAGGTTGTAAAATAATGGTTTCTAAATGCGAAAAATTGCGTTTATTTTGTACAGGTCCAAAAACCAGAATTCTCTCTCTCTCCGTCTTTCCCTCCCTCTCTCTCTATTTTCTTCCTCTGAAGTGGAGGAATTA
>NW_012150952.1:3196778-3197623 GCF_000956105.1 Propithecus coquereli
AAAAAAAACAAAAAAAACCCCTCAAACTTAAGAAAGAATCCATTCTGGTTCTGTTGTGGATCACTACCAAATAATAGTAGAATACAGAAGACAATAAATGACTAAGAATATAGAAGCCAAGAAGAAGAGGCTCCAGGCAGACCCAGGCTGAGATATTATTTATTTAATTACTACGGTGGTGTCAGAGAATTGGAGCTCGAAATTCACCCTTTCTATCTATCCTTTTTTTCATGATACCAGTCATTCTTAACTAACCCTCTCTGTTGTGATTATCAGATTATGATCCTCAGCAACATTTGATGCCAATACTCTCCTGTTCAGAGTAGTGAGGCAATGTCCTTCTAGAATTGTGTTTTCACTGGCTATATCTAAAGTTTGCTTTTCGGCTTCCTCCATAATTTTATATGGAATATCTCTGAGAATGAAAAATAATTTCTCTCTGATGCATCCTGCACCAGCTTTCTTCCTCTTTTCTTTCTCCTTTCCTACCTCTGGCTCTTCCATTGTGGTGATTTTGTTTTATAGCTCCCAAGTTTCATCCTCACAATCAGAAGTTTTCAGTGTGACTGGTCCGTTAGGTCAAGTATTGGCACTGTTGGAAACCTGTCATCTGTGGTTGAGCTTTTTGTTATATGGTTTGTGACATGTTATGCAGAACAATCTATTACATATGTAGCTCCATAGATAGTACCTAGAATCTTCCCATATAGTTCCACAGGAGAAGCAGCAGAATGAGAGAGACTACTACTAATCTCAAATTCTTGCAGGGACCAAGAGGTTGGGGTAAGGCCAAAGTTGTCTTAAATTTTAAATGTTATTGCATATTCAAGAACAAGTTTATTAAA
>NW_012150952.1:3197673-3199807 GCF_000956105.1 Propithecus coquereli
CTAATTTTTAACCTATTTTAATTAATGTGTTCTCATTGCTATAATTTGGACGTTTGTCCTCCAAACCTCATATTGAAATTTGATCCTAATGTTGAAGGAGAGTCCTAATGGGAAGCGTTGGAGTCATGGGGGTAGATTCCTCATGAATAGATTAACATCCTACTTTGGGGGTGAGTGAATTCTCACTCTATTAGCTCCCATGAGAGCTGGTTGTTAAAAAGAGCTTGGCACCTTCCCCATCTCTCTCTTTCACTTCCTCTCTTGCCATGTGATCTCTGCACATGCCAGCTCCCCTTCATCTTCCACCATAAGTAGAAACAGCATGAAGCCCTCACCAGAAGCTGAACAGATGTTGGTGCCATGCTTCTTGTATAGCCTGCAGAACTGTGAGCCAAATAAACCTCTTTTCTTCATAAATCACTCAGCCTCAGGTATTCCTTTATAGCAACACAAAACAGACTAAGACAGGGGCGGGGAACATTTTCATGTTGGAAGGGAGCATTAATTTAGTTCTGATCAAATAAAGCCACGTTCAAGAAACTTCAATTAGATATACTTAAAAATGTACATTACTTTGCAAAAATCTGGCTACTATGTACTTAATAATTTCAAAAAATGAAAACTATTTGTTAATTTTTAAGTTAACTAACCTTTTATTGATCTTGTCATATCTGCCTTTTGATGGAAAGCATTTGGATATTTGGTTGCAGCATGGAGGTCCACAGTTACAGTCGATCCTCTAGATGGGTATCAGTCATTTGTGACCTTAAGGGTGTCTTGATTTGGGTTAGGTAGGAGAATGTAGATTCACAGAAATAAGTGGTTGAAAAGCAAGAAAACATTTTTGGGGGCATGTTGCCAAAGGCGTGAGTATTCTATTGCATTTTTCCGTATTTCAATTGGGTCTTTCTTAGCATCAAACAATGACTTTAAAATGTCATCTACCGAGAGCTCAATCAATTCCATCTGTAGTTCTTTAGGTGCCTTGGTGATACCGACTAGATGAGGCTGAAATGCTAATATGAGTGTGATGTCATGCTTCTCAAAGTCAGCGATCCTTTCATTGTATTCTCCAATTAATAGGTCTGTAACAGCGTTCTTCAAATGTTTCACATATATCATCTTGCTCATCAATGACCTTTGCTTACTGGGGAAAATGTTCATTTGAAATTTTCTTTTGAAGAAGTGTTTTGAAAAAAGATAGCTTTTTTTGAAATGGTTGGATTTTTTGCCACCTATCATATATAGACTTAGGTTTTCCTTGCAAAGAAATATTTAAGTTGTTTTGACTTGATATCTACACAGAAATGCTGTATTCCTATAGAAATCTTCTTTCAATAATTCACATTGCTGATTCTATTCTCCATAAAATTTAACTATCTGTTCTCACACAGATAAAATTTTGGCTTACACCTGTTTCTGCAGTAGCCAATGCACTTTAGAGTGATACAAATCTACAAAGCCACATTGAATACTTCATCTTTCAACTTTAGCATGTTAAGAAACTAATGATGCCTTGGTGCATTTGCATAAATATAGTTAACGATACTTATAACATTGCAAGTGTTACTTAAAATAGCTTTAGCACAGAGATTTTGCTGGTGCAAGAGACAATGAAAAGAAATGAGAGCATCTGGACCTGCTAATACTTTTTATCTGTGCAATAAAGTCCTTATGTTTTCCTGTCATGGAAGGTGCACCATCTGTACATACACTCACTAAATTTACCAAATTCAGTCCAACTTTACCACATTTATCTTGAAAGTTGTTGGAGATATCTGTTCCCCATGTTGTTTTCATAAGAGTGCCCAAAGTGAGTAACTCTTTGTAGCCAAGAAAATATTCTGTTATGAGCCGAATTTAGTATAAAACTTGCACTGAGTCAGTAGTATCAGTTGATTCATCCAAAGCAATTGAATAATATATATTTTCCTTTTGAAGTATTACATGAAGTTGTTCTGTTAAGCTGAAGCCTAATTCATGCTGCCGATCAGTTATGGTTCTCCTTGAAAGAGGCAGTTGTTTGTACTTTGAAACATTATTGGGTTCTAAGCATCCTACAACTTTGACAATGCATTCTTTCACAATTTCTGCATCACTGAATGGCTTTCCTTTTTCCCCAAGTATATAAGCT
>NW_012150952.1:3199857-3205215 GCF_000956105.1 Propithecus coquereli
ACATGTATTATAGCATGAAAATTGTGAAATACTTAGAGATGAATCTAACAAAGTATGTGAAAGATTTGTATGCTAAAAACTATAAAACATTGCTGGGAGAAATTATAAAATATCTAAATAAATGGAAAGATATATTATTCTCATGGGTCAAAAAACTTAATGTTGCTTAGAATTAAATCTTTTCCAATTTGATCTATAGATTCAGTGAACTGAAAATCAAAATCCTAGCAGTCTTTTTTCTCTAGTAGAAATTGGCAAGCTGATTGCACTGCTAGTGGGCACGTAGAATGGTACAATCACTTTGGAAAACAGTTTGGTGATTTTATAAAAAGCTAATATACCTACCAGATGATACAGACATTCCATTTTTAGGTATTTATCCAAGAGGAATGAAAACATACTAAGACTTGTACATGAATATTCATAGTAGTCTTATTTGTAATAGCCTCAGACTGAAAATGACCCAAATGTTCATGAACAGACGAAGAGATAAATGCATTTTGGTATATCCACATAATAGAATTCTATAGCAAAGAAAAATAATGGATTATTAGCCAAAACATGATGGATTTAAAAATAATTATGTTAACAGAAAAGCTGGACAAAATGGGTAAATATTGTATGATCCCATTTATATTACATTCTAGGAAATGCAAACTAATCTATAGTGACAGAAAACATATGAGTGATTTCTTGGGAGCAGGGTAGGGAGTAGGGAATGGACACTGGTCTGGTGGGTTTCCAAACAGGCTGAGGGAAATGTTGGGGTGATGGACATGTTCATTGTGTTGATTGTGATGTAGTTTCAAGGTATATATATATATGTCAAAATTTGCAACTGTACACTTTAAATATGTACCCTTTATTTTATGTTAATTATATCATTAAAGCTGTTGAGAGAGAGAGAAAGAGAGAGAGAGAGAATGCTCGAGAAAATTTATGACTTAGTAAGAGGCTAAGAGTGGTTCCTATATTCCTTTCCTCCATTTCTTCTTCCCTCCCTTCCTTCCCTCTTTTCTTACTTCCATTGTGAGATGAAAATTTATATTTTATCTTAAGAATTAGCAAAGACTAATTCTTAAAATTAAGTCTATAGATCCCCTGGAATAGAAAGTGATACCTTAGCAGTAGAAAAGGAAATCAAATATTTAATAAATAGATCAACGGTGCTGCATTAGAAATGAACAGCTACTTAGGAATGGAGAGAACAGAAAGTAGATGAGAGAAGTAATGACAGGGAAATGTGGCAACATTGCTGATGGACTTTTCCGCCTGGAGATGTCTAACATTCAGTTTTAACTGTTTGTGTTGGTGTGACATCAAACTTCTCTCTGGAAAAGCTATTTGGGTCAATCTCAGAGCAGAGATAAAGGAGCAGCTTCCCAATGCAGGACAGAGAAGAATTTGATATAGACAAATATTTTCAAGAAAAAATTGCAGCTAGAGGCCTCCTCAGCAATTTTTGGAAGACATTGATTTTTTTCACTGAAAATGAAATTGGCATTCAGATAATATCTGGATGGCACTTTTTTTTTCTCTTTTTTTGATCACTTT
Organism: Propithecus coquereli; assembly: GCF_000956105.1. NCBI lineage: Eukaryota > Metazoa > Chordata > Mammalia > Primates > Indriidae > Propithecus > Propithecus coquereli. The sequence goes on from NW_012150952.1 coordinate 3,201,412, forward strand.
GTGCCAGTAAATGTGTTCAGAATTAGATATTCAAAGATGAATAAGACATGGCTTTGCTCTCTCACAGCACTCAGATTCAATTTAAAAAAAATCACGATATGGTGTGATAAGTAGGATGATAGTGGTAATACTTGGATATACTTGCTCCAGAATTTCTGCACAGAGGTGGCCTAGTGGCAACCATGTGGCAGCAATGGATGTGGCCCTGAAGTTTTTTGTTTTTTTTTGAAACAGTGTCTTGTTCTATCGCCTGGACTAGAGTGCCGTGGCGTCAGCCTAGCTCACAGCAACCTCAAACTCCTGGGCTCAAGCGATCCTCTTGCCTCAGCCTCCTGAGTAGCTGGGACTACAGGTGCGCTCCCTCACGCCCAGCTAACCTTTTTTTTCTATTTTTAGTAGAGACGGGGGTCTCGCTCTTGCTCAGGCTGGTCTCGAACTCCTGACCTCAAGAGATCCTCTCTCCTTGGCCTCCCAGAGTGCTAGGATTACAGGCGTGAGCCGCCACTCCCTGCAGTGAAGTTATGTATATAGAGGATTTTAATGAGCTACACGAAATAAAAATAAAATAAAATTTAAAATAATAGGATAAAATATCCATTATCCATGTCAGATAATGTCAGCTATTGAGTGCTAATAGGAATTATTGAGGGTGATGAAGTTCTCCCCAGGAGACAGGGGGAGACCCTGTGTCTGAAGTGAGAGAGATATCATCTCTAGGGTGACTCCCTGAGTTCCCCATTCAGAAGTTAATGTTGGAGGATGATTAGGAGCTACTGAGGCAGACAGTTTGAGGCAGAGTTTTCTATTCCAAGTCCACAGCAAATGCAAAAGTGTGCCAGTGCAAGACTTCCTGTGCCAGCGTGGGACTTCCTGTTTGCAAAATGGTAAGTTCCTGCCTGGAAGCCAGGACTCTGCTGACTTCATGACAAGAACCAAGTGATCACTTGTCTTTTCTTCCTTAGCGCTGCGGAACAGGGGAAAGTATGCGGACTTCGAATAGTGATTCAAATTTCACCTTTGCCCCCATCTACATGAATTAGAAATTTGACCCCTCATCAAATTTCACCTTTGCCCCAACTATAACGAATTTGTTAGTAATTCAATCTCAGTTTTTCATCTCTAATATGAAGACAAATATCATTTTTAGAAGAAATTGTAGGATTAAAAATGCTTTTTCTCTCTCAATTGATCATACCTGGTACCTAGTAGGAATATAATATTTTTATTTATTTTTATTGTTGTTGTTATCCCCAGGGCTCAAAATATTATTTGAGTTAAGAGTTTAACATTTAGTGCAGAGTCAAAGAAGTTCCCAGAAAGGGCTGTTATTTAAATTGAAAAAAATAAATAAATGAATTAAATTCTTATTGAGTATGTAGCCCTGCCGCAGGAACTAGCTAGGTTGCACCAAAGATTTCAGACACATCTAAGCAGTCCTAGAGCTCGAAAAGGCCAAACTAACTCACCTGAAGCATATGACAGGACCCTGATGTTATTAGCATCTTGCTTTCTGTAGTATATGCACGGAATGATGTAAGCAGTTGAATGCAGAGTACAAAGTATTAAGTGGTCCCCTAGTGGCCAGAAAGAGTTAATACTACATATATCCGGAGTGGAACAGGTTAAGAACATCTTACCTTATTTATCTCCCAGGCTATCTTCATTTGCATTGATAAGAGTTTCCCATTCTAAATCAATTTATTTTTCAATGATAGGCAACTTAAACTATTTCCCCAAATATCGTTAATCACACTGACCTACTCTGCTCCCCATGCACTCCGGAACTTACATATCTCATGGTTTTCTGATTTATACAGATTATGCATTTATTTGTCAGGCTTTCCATATTAAGATATGAACCTTTTGAATGAAGTAACAGGGTTAGTGCTATCCAAGGGGACCATAAATTCTAGTTTTCCCCAGGACAGGACAGTCGTGGTTTATGCTTGTTTTCCCAATGTGATTGCTATTATCACTCTCTTTTATTTAATATGATCTCAATTGCTCCAGTCTTGATAATAAATTATGTGTTTGCCTTCCTGCTCTTTTTTCCTTGATGAACACTCTAAAAGTGCCGATGTAACTCAGCTGGACATGAGATCAATCTGCATGGGGTCTCTGTCCCTCCAGCGATCACCAGGGTTTACTTGGCTGATCTGGCTGGCTAGGTCATTCTCCTGTCCCATGTATACTCCCCAAGTGTCCTTTTTGAAGTCGCAATCTCAATCAGAGAAGAGGACCATTGATGATTGTTGGTGATGTGCATGCTACTCAGCTCCCTTGTTTGGGTTTCCTCATAGGCTCTCATAGGTTCCAAAAGTCACCTCTAGGACAGATCTAATGCCATGCCATGGTGGTTGGGCAAGATGTGGAGATCTTGGGTGAAACAATATAGCCAGTAAACACTCAGTATATACCTATACTACTATGTAGCCCACTATGGCACAATTAATGTATTAATGAATGAAAGAAGATGATACAGACACAAAAATTGAACCGGAACAAAAGAAAATTGTGAACACTTTCAAGATACAGCGCAAGCATATCCACAATGGACTAAACGTGAACTTTTATCATAGTCAGAACAATATGGACACCTGTAAAACTCAGCAAAGTGAGGCTTTCAAACTCAAATTTATGCTTAATGTGTCAGAACTAAATGGGTACATTTATAGACTAGTGTGTGAGTACAACACAGTAGAACTGTTTTGGAATCCAGCAAGGGACTTGTGAATGCCTTGTTGAAATAAAGGACAATTTTCTGGCTCAGCACAGATTTCTAAAAGTATGCCTATGTCCTGATATGATTTGTTTCAAGTGATTTAATAAATTTAGCAACTAAAATAATATTTTAATGGGTGGTTCAATTCAAGATGTCAATATAAAATTATTGAAAATAAAGAGACTTGTATAATTACACTCATTCAGAAAATGCTTTGTGATTTTGATGAAGAATCAGAAACAAAATATTACTCTAAATGCCTTAAACAATACATTTTCTTTCTCTTTTGTCATCCTTTTTTCTCATTATCTCTGACCTATTTCCCGCTCTTTCATGTTTTTACTCACATCTTACCCATACATATTTTACATGTGAATGAGATTATAAATTTATGACTCTGGGAGATAAATGTACACACATAGACTCTTAATGCTATTTCCCTCTTTTCTTTCCACCTTGTAATATTATGCTTATGAAGAATAAACCTTAAAAATAAGAATCTGCCAAATAGGTATTATAACACATAACAAAATACACTCAAAGTTATAATTGGAGTAATACGATTTGGGGAATATCAGCACCTGCTTGGTGCTGAATACCTGGATAATTCTGGATTCATTGCATAATAATGACTGCAAACAAATGATCATATTTAGTAAACCAATAAGGCAAGTCTTCTGCAAAGGCCTAGCTGGGAACTACGATGGGCTATGACCACAAGCAGTTGTAAGGTCTTCAGTGTGACCATAGCACCTAATTCTGCTAAAAAATGTCAATGAGAAATTTAGAGGTTATTATTTTATTATTTCCAGATTTTGATGTAAGATGTATATTTGCTCCTTCATGTAATGAATGTTTAAGCTCTTCCTTTTCTGCCAGAGATAGAGTATATTCAGTATACAAAACTGAATATAGAACTTAATTATAGTTGAATTTTAAATGAAATAAAATGCTGCTCATTTCTCTATATACTCATGTCTAGGATTACTAACTTAGAATGACTGAACTATTGCAATAGTTGTCTCCGTATGTTGGCTATTAGAAAGCTCAGAGCCTAACTTGCAGCCATTACTTGCAAATAT
>NW_012150952.1:3216585-3220055 GCF_000956105.1 Propithecus coquereli
GGCAGATTTTGAAAGCCAAAGCTGCTATGTTAATGAGCAGAAGAAAGATTTGGATCTCCGGTTAAGCAACGTACTGTAAACAATTAGTTTAACTGAAACATGTTTTCCCTTTTGTAGACATTGGGGAACAAATAGCCAAATGTGCCCATTAAACTAAACTGGGAGGGACCAGGGATTAGAAATTTCTGGAGGTCTATCACCAGGCCATCCAAGTCGTTCTTTGTGGTTCCCACTTTTTTCTTTTTCTCTCTCCCCCCCTGGCTCCCATCTCTCTCTCTCCTCCGTCTCTGTGTCCGCGTGTGTGTCATCTCTCTCTCTCTCTCTCTTTTGCATAATATTTACCTCAAGCTTGCTTCAGGCTAATGTCTCAATAATTTCCCCTCCTTTCTCAGGTCCTTACCACAAAGGACTTGACTAATGATCCATGGACAAAATGAAGCATTTAAATTTATTCATTAATCATTCATCTCCAGCTCATTGAAAACTTTAAACTTCCACAAAATTAAGATAGAACATTGAGGAGTGATTGAGAGAGACAGCTCTCAGTGAGCTAAAAGAGATTGGTAAACACAAAAACAAAAGTACATTAGATGCAGTGTCTGAAAGTGTCACATGGGCATAGATATTGTTACAGTTTACACAAACTTTAAGTACTGAATGGCAAAGCCTTTATTTGGGCCAACACGATGGGGAAATCTGGGGAAGCGAACAGTCACTGTCAACACCGCCAGTAATTATTCTCTCTTCCAATTAATGGTGACATAGATTAATTATCAGATGAGGCAAAGCCAATTGCAATCAGTCACCCAGAGCTGAAATTAGATCGTTCCTGACAGCAGCATGAAAGTCACCTGTTTCATTGTTATGGATTTGCTGTAAGTAAAAGAGTGGCAAAGCATGCTGGGAGGTGAGTGAGTTTTTCGTCCATGGAAGTGTGAAATGGCAAACAGGTGAATGTCCAATTACACTGTTATCTGAACTGTGTGACTTTTCTTGTCTTTTATTTCAGCATCCAAGATACATTGGTTGTTTGCCTAACCATCGTTTTTGCATGAGCCATCTGTCAAAGTCTGGAAGAAATCTAAGATGTGTTCCATTAAATTTGAAGATTCCTCCTGTTCAGAAGCGAGAAACAAACAAAATCAATAAGTACTCATTAATTAAGAAAACAGAGCATGATTATGAAATCATACCCGTGGAAAAGTTACCAACAATAAAAATAACAACAAACACCATTACATTACCCTTTATAGAAGATAAACAGTATAAACACCAAAGAAGAGTGCTTTCCCTATGACCTCCACCTAGTAAGTTCTTAAAAAAGTCAGACTAGCTTTAAGGTAGAAATGAATGAGACAATTGAAATACTCTACTGCTTTAGAGATTCTTTTACTCTTATCATCCTTGCCCCATCCCAATGACTTTTAAATAAATGTATCACACAGAGAAAGTGAAATTTGGGTTATTAGATAAGGCCAAATTATGATGACTTCCATGAGACTTTTCTTCCTAGTGATTCAATGATTGGATGTTTATATTCATTCAACAAATATATTTATTTATAGCAAGGGGGGGAAAATGAAAATTTCTCACTCTCATGGAGTTTACATTCTAATGTAAGGAAAGAAACAACACATAGACATATATATATATATAAAGGTATTTACATAATTAGTAAAATGTGTGAATAAGATATATGTATAATATATATTTATAACTACATGCTGTAGTAATGTAGAATTTCCACCACTTTCCTCTTTCAAACATAAACAAGGGCAAAAAGCAATAACACATGTATGGTTAATTTTTGATAAGCTTGTTCTTAAGGTTTATTTATTACAAAAGATTTTTCTCAAAACATTCTTGTATATAACAAAAATAGTCTTCGCTTTTGTTTTCAGATATTAATAATATGTACTATAAATGTATGCTCTGATTTTCAATGTTGATCTGGTCTGCTGCCATTCTAAATGCATGTTATAACTGAGCCATAATACATATAAGTGGTTTTCTGGGTAATTATTACATGCCTCATCCCTCAAGTGCTATTCATAGCCTCTACACCAAAGGCTAAATTACTTTAATTACCCAAGAAGTGAAATAATCCCTTAAAAGGGCTGGCTCTGGATGTCTCAATGCTATCGTGAACACGTTTTATAAATAGAGAAGTGAAGCTATTCTTAAGCAGGTAAGACATTCTTAATGGAAACTAAGTGATTTGATCTCAAATATATGGTAAGATACACGTTCATATGTATTTCTTGGTGATGTAAATACTTCTATATTTATTTACAAAAAAGATACTTAAAAACCACTTCCCTCTAGGAATAGGAACATACCTCTAAGAAAAGAATGGAGGTTTTAAATAAGAGATAAGTGAAATATTGAAAAATCTATCTGAATAGAGCCTGAAAATATCATTCTGCTCTTAAAGGATCTCATAATTGAATTCAGTCAAGTCGTATGAGGAAAAAGTCCCATGAGAATAGTCCAAGGTGGTAAAAATATTTCAGTCAGAAATGAGCATGTCATAGACACACACAATACTTGGCTGATTAATGGGGTAGGAATGTATTTGTCTTGTTATTGTGAAAGAGAACCATGTTTTAGTCTTTGTAAGAACTTATGTCTTGTTGTAGAGATAGTGTACAAGAATAGTGATGGTGACTGAGCCTAGGTCCTTGAAGTAAGAGACAACACAGGAGAAATTCACATGTAATTTCATTTTGTGATCAGTCCTCATAATCTGCATGAGTCAGTGTGCAGATAGGAGCAAGGTTGACAGGTTTACCATCCAGGCTTTCCTCCTTCAGCCGTTTGTTAGTAATCAAACATTAGCTCTTGCTATCAGAAAGTGTTTAGGTCTACATACAGGAACACGTACTCTATTATAAATATATAGATAGACAAATGGACAAACAATGAATCTAAATCTTAACCTTGTATGATAAATTTAACCAGACCAAGCCTCACTTTAATAAATTGCTAATTATGATTGATATGTGATTTACACAATAAAATGCCAGTTTGCATTCTCTTCATCTTAAATTAGCATTAAAATTACATTCTGGATACATAAGAGTGTTTCTGAGGTGTTCAAAAAGAGTCCATTTGCTTAAATTGGTAGATATTTCTTTCATTTTGTGTTTTCAGTATTGGTTTGGAGTAAAAAAAAAAATCATGGTGAAAATCAATAAAACGATTGATCCAATGTCAAACCAAGCCCTGTGTAAATTACACAGAAAAAGAATAAGCCCACTTTTGAATTAATGAAATTTAAAAAATTAAGATTTATATTTTTCACAGTGTTTGTGTATGGTCAGCACATAGTCATATTTTTAAGGGTATCTTTCATGAACTCTTATCAACTTTTCTTCTTTTGCTTTTTGCAAACTTCATAATGCAAATATTAGATCTAGTAATATAATTTGCTGATTTATACCAAAGAAAAAGATATTTTAATTTTTGTT
>NW_012150952.1:3221272-3222990 GCF_000956105.1 Propithecus coquereli
TTCTGTTCCATCCCACACAGTTCACCACATAAAAGGAAAATGAAGGGATATTTACAATCAATTCAGTAGTAATCTTTTCTTCTAACATAGTAAATGGATTTGAAGTTCACGATTGTTTGAAATGTCTTTTGCCTTGGCGTTGTGGAAGAGTAAGTGGTTAGGTATATATTCTGTGACAACACGGAGAGCAGAGTGACCCACCAGAACGTTTTCCTCTCATATTTAATTCTTTTTGAATATATCTGTCCTGGGATTCACTTTCAAACCAGCTAAGATGAGAAGTAGACTCAGAGCTTGACAAACATATCACTTCGAGATCAATCTTCACAGCTCTCTAAGTGAGGTGTAATCACTGTAAATCTTTTTTTACAGTTGATTTATATTGCAATTAAGGCAGAGAAAAAGCACATACAAGGCCAAAAGTGGAAAAGTAGCACACATTTTTCATGGAAAGTTTTTTCCTCCATAAGTCAGAGCACAAGAGAGTATTAGAAAAAAAAAATGCAAGGAACTAGTCATGCTCACTGATGATATGGGAGAATGCTAAGTCATCTGTGTTTTCTGTTTAAATGTATATATTTCAGTTGATTAAAACAGCACATGGTGAATTGATCTTGTAGCTTATAAAAGCAATATTTCAGCTTCGATGTTTTTTATTCTTTTTTTTTAATCAAGTTATCTCCCAAAGTATTTTGACTGAAGTTTATTAACAAGGCAATGCAACTATTAATGCTTTGCAGTGCACTCTTGCAAAGTTAAGTAAGAGACATGTCTTTTCCTATGCATACTGATCATACCTTCTGAAGGTCTAAAAGAACTCAAGGTTGCATAGCTGAGTGGTTTTGAAGAAAGAAAATTGTTACTTTGTCTTTTTTTATGCAACGTTATTAGATTTTTGGCGGGGTAGCATTCATAAGAAACGTTATATTGCTGGATTATAACTCGTATTTCAAATATCAAATTTCCGAAAAGAAAAAAATAAGTTATAAATTCAGAGAGACCAAAGCAGCCTCAGGTCTTTGTGCTTGGGGTGGGGGAGATTGGAAGGAGAATCATGAACCTGGATAATGAGGCTGCCTGTTAGGAAATGTGGTATAATATCATTTAGATTAAGGGAGAAAATAATCACATGTTTGGCAATATATCAAATGATGAAGAGAAAGTCATACTTTAATTTTGCATAAACATAGTAATAGTTTAAAAAGAGGACTGCTTATCCTAAACCAATATAATCTAAGGGAAGAAAATATTTCAAGGACCTATTCCAGCTGGTTAGTAAATAAAATTCCATTTGAATTCCCCATTGAATGAATGATCATGCTCTGTGATCTTGCTAGACTCTTGGGGGAAAACAAATTGGGTGAGTAATAATACGTCCTGTTTTTTTCTTTTAGGAAACTAAGGCTTTTCTACCTAGAATTCAACATGAGTGCTGACCTTTCCTCAAATTATTCTTATAATTAAAATTGGATATGACTTCATTTTTTTATTCCCATATTTATTGCTAATTTAATTAGCAGGAGTTTAATCCTAAATTTGTTTTGTTTCTCAGAGTACAACCAGCAGAGAGTAGCCCTGCATATTTCTTTGAGTAAAAACAAATGTTCTGTGGTCAAACATTTTGTAAACACTGAATATTCTATGCCACTTTTTGAAGAGATATAAAGCATAATGGCATATTAAATGATTTCAGATATTCTGAAATTATAAAAAGAAGA
>NW_012150952.1:3225300-3231519 GCF_000956105.1 Propithecus coquereli
TTCAAATACCTTTTTTATTTTCTCCTTATTTTCTTCTTTTGGAGGGACTCAAGTGTCACATATATTAAGCTGCTTGAAGACACCTCACAGCTAATTGGCACCCTTCTCATTTTTAAAATCCATTTTTAAGATCTGTCTTTTTTTTTTTGGATAGTTTCTATTCCTATATCATCAAATTCACTAATCTTCTTTTATGCAATATCAAATCTGCCATTAATCCCATTGTATGTATTTTTCATCTCAGGTATTGTAAGTTTATCTCTAGAAGTTCAACATGGATTTTTTAAATATCTTTAATGTCTCTACTGAATTTATAAACACATGGAATAGTGTTATAATAACTGTTTCATGTATTTGTTTGCTAATTCCAACTTCTCTATCAGTTCTGTGTAAGTTTCAATTGATTGGCTTTTCTCCTCGTTATTAGTTGTATTTTTCTGCTTTTTTTTACATGCCTAGTGATGTTTTATTGGATGCTACACATTGTGAATTTTACCTTCTTTGGTGCTGGATATTTTCATATTCCTATAAATAATCTTGAGATTTTTTTCTTGGCATGTAGTGATGTTACTTGGAAACAGTTTGATCCCTTTGGATCTTGCTTTTAAGATTTGTTAGGTGGTATCAGAGCTGTTTAGTTCAGAGTTAATTAATCCCCACTACTGAGACAATATTTTTTTCTGAGGACTCTACCCAACTCTCCACAATTATGAGATGTTTTTCATTCTCTTTGGTAGGAATAAGTCTTGTGCAACAACCAGATACTATTATTAATATTTTGTGTGACTCTTTTCTTGGCCTTGAGTTGTTTTCTTATAAGTGTATACTACTCAAAGAGTTATTCAAGAAGGACCTTCTGCAAATCTCCAGAGTTTTTTGTGCAAGTATCTTCTCTCTGATACTCTGTCCTGTAAATTCTGGTTGCCTTATTCTCCTCACACCCTCAGCTCCATCTGCTCAAGTCACAGAATCTGCTGGGCTCTGCCTCCATTTTTGCCACTTGTACAATGTTTTGTAAACTCCCTCCAGGTAGTATGATGAGATAACTGTAGGGTTCGCTTCGTTTCATCTCTTTGTGGGATCACTGCCATTCATTAATTGATGTCCAATGCCTTGAAAACTGCTGTTCCATGTATTTGGTTGTTTCAGGCAGGAGGGTAAATATGATCCCTGTTACTCATTTTGGCTGGAAGTGGAAGTTTAATTCAGTTTCATTTACTTTCAGTAGTTTTTGTTTTTGTTCTCCAATACTTACAATTGCTCCCAGAAATTAGATGATGTGGATGTGTGGAACCCCACTGTGGGAGCCCCTTATAATCTCTGCTGGTAGAGTTTAGAAATGGGACCAATTTAACAGGTAAGGTTAAACCTTAGAAAAAAATTTTATTAGCACTTCTGGGACAATATTAGAGACAACTACTTCAAAGGAAGAACGTTAAAGAATAAAAAATTAAGTTATAATACTTAGGCATAATTGTGATCAATGTAGAATTTTAGATTTCTGTATCTGATAACTTTTTCCATGATATGGCTGAATACCTTCCCCATAATTTCAATTACCAGTAATATGCTAATGACTCCTAAAATACTGATTCTAGTATATGAGCATCTCCTAAGCACAAGACACAACACCTACATCTCTCTAGAATTCCGTTATGTAAAAGAACCTCAATTCCCTTCTATTCCAACCTTGAAATCAGCTCCATCACAACTAACACCTTTCCTTTCCTTCTAAATTACTTATAAAGATGTTCTCATGCTCTTACAAATTTGTATATAATTTTGCATTCAACTGGGATAACTTTCCTATATTCAGTCCATACAAAATGACCATTTGTTCCCTGAAGTTCATAGAAATCTTGGTATATATTAGTTTAATTAACCTGTGAATATTCCATGCCTTTTCCCAAATTTCTTATGAATTCCTGATGTACTTATATCCTCATTGTTCCCTCTACTTACAAGATAGCTCCATTCTCTACTGAATTGGTTCTATTTGTGTATCATTTTCCTACGCTGAGTATGCTATCCCTGTGCCCCACGTCAGCCCTGCCACAGAATTTATCTCCTTTCACCAATTTTCACAATAAAGACCACACTGAAGGTTTTGTATATGGCAACAGAAATGACTAAAGGTTCTGAGATTGGAGTAGTAGTGGTGGATTACATTATCATGATACATAGTATGTATCAGATATCTTTGTTTTCAAACTATTCCTTAGCTATTTCTGACAACTTGGGCTCCAGCTTTCCTCCATATTTTTCTACTACCTCACTTTGCCCCTGAGAAATTCTTTACTATTTTCCCATACACAGCAATTCAACAATTAATTATGAAAGTTTTGTCTATTGCTCACCCTTCCCAAGTTATCTGCCAAGATGTTCTAATCTAAAACAGTCTCTGCTTAGAGAGATTTCATGTTATGTCTTATCATTTCTTCCTTTTCTTAAATCCAGAAAGCTGGAAATATGTGTTTTAAATCATTGCAATTTTTAAGTTATTATTGATATTATGATGACAATACATTGTTTGTCATGTAAAAGAGATGGAGGGAAATCAACTGCACTTGAATATACCTAAAATTCATAGCTAAAAATAATTTATTTATTTAAAACTTTTGTCTTAGAAAACTGTGCTTTCTTTGAAAGGGCAAAATAACTATTTTTTTCCTATAGTGAAAGAAAAAACCAGAGTTGATGAGAAACAGAGCAATCAACTAACGTGACTATAAAATTGAGCTTTATGATTTTGTCACTTAATTCCTTCACAAATGAAAATCCAAATGAAAATCCAACTAAAATGTTGCTGCACATGGTGAATGAGACAAGTTATTTTATTCAAAAATATGATGGAGCCACTATAATAAAGTGGAAAATCAGTTGTTATATATAAGACATCTGAAGAAAACATGAAAGATTTCTTAATTAAGGAATTCTTAATTAAGGAACAGTTCATGCATATGTGTTAGAAAGAAAACTGGTACCATTTTGCAAAACGTCAAAAAGTTATCTATGGCAATTCTGTAACATTTTAATAACATAAGCAGATATATAAGAATTGTTTCAGAATTAGTAGGAACAGAGCTAAAATTTTCAGGCATGTAGGATCTTTCTAACTTGAGCTTTAGTGGTATTTAAGGTTTTGCAGAGGTAAAAGAACTTGACAATGCACTCAATACCATCAAATTTTTGAGTAAAATTTCGAAGTTGCATAAAGAGTGTCTTGCACACTGAAAATTGACATGAAGTTCCTTAATTGGTGTCTTACAAATAATTGAGTTTATATGTATTAGAAACTATTAATAATTACATTTCTTGACACTCTTCAGAAATTATTTACAACATTATAAAATAAATTTCTGATGTATTATTCAAAAGAATTTAAATTTTAAAGGAAGCTTTCATAGTATCATTGGGACAAACAAGGTTTAGCTAAATATATTAGAATTAGCTATTATAGAAATAAAAATGCTTTGCTGTATGGCAAGTGTCTGAAAGTATCACTTTCTGAATTGTTGCCAGAATATAAAATGTCTAACTTATATACCTTAAAGCAGCTTTAATAAAATGATTTACTGTACTTTGTTGTTTTAATGCTTATTTTTCCTTTAGCACCTCTGTAAAGCAAGCACATTTCTTTTCTGTTATAGATTTTTGCTGTTTCCACTGTGGGATTATTTACTCTGTAAGTACTGCAACTTTATTTGTTTAATCAAAAGAAAAAAATAGTTTGTGAAATTAGATTTATTAACCTGGCCAGTAGCAATTGTTTTACAATCCATTCATAGATTTATTCTTTTTTATTTGGTTAATACATATATTAAACTATGTTTGAAGGCAATTTGCTGGTATATGATCTAACAGAAATTATTCTGCCTTATGAGGTAACCTGGAGGTATTATGGGACCATACCCTTTATTTATTATAAATTTAACAATTTAACTGGTCACATTCAATATTTTCTGCACCTATCAATTGGCTTGGCTGGTTAAGCCACAGTGGAAATGGGCTTTATTTAACCCAAAACTACAGGCTTGATCTCTCTCAGCAACAAATAATATTTCTTATGGAGAAAAACCATCTCATATCTACAGACTTGTTCAATATCTAGGGCTGTCTTGCAAATACAGCCTGTGTATGCCTTACCATTGGTGAACTGTGGTCTCTCTTAATAATAATAATAATAATAATAATAATAATAATATAGGACAGATATTGATCTCATTCCTGAACTCATATTTGTCAGCAAAAATAAGTTGGTTACCCGGCTCAACTTAAAAATGATGAACCAAATATCCTTTTAGAAATATTACACTTAATAACAAAAGAATTAGAGACCTTTTTAGCTCAGACACTCCTACATACTTTTTCTTCTTTTCTCTTTTAAGACAATGCAATGACACGGTTTTTCATTGTTAATTTCTGCAGCCTTAACATTGTTTTTACAATGGACTCCTTTATTTTGGCTATCTGAACTTTTTGTTATTGTATATTCACTCGTAAACAATAAGGTTGTGAATAAATGAACATTGATAACAGAAGTTTTCTTTCCATTCAAATTTCTAGAAATGTCAATTCATCAGCTTTCTTTTGCACATATCTCATGACTTTTTGGATTTACACAATTTCTTGACTTGTCTGCCTTGTAGGCAGACTGAGAGCAAGAAAATTAATACACAAGAGATCTCTCAAATATGATTTTAAAAAAATAGTTTGTCCCTACATTCCTTAAAAAACCCACTGCCTCCAGGGCATGACTTATAAAAAAAAATTTCTTCAAGTGTGAATAAATGGAATTTGATATTGCTCCTAACACTGCCCTGGTTTATTTGTTGATTAATTAATTCAGGACCAGAATATTTCCTGGATACTATCTCAGGTGATCCTTTGATAGAACTGCCCATTTTACCCATCAAATATTTATAGAGAATCTATTAAAATGTATACCCCCTAAACACTCTACCGGGTATAATGCTGAATAAATCCCGAGCCCTGCCCACAAGGATTCTAGAGGCTTCCGAAGAAGATATTATATATCATATATGCATGCTGTAGGGATATATCATATAAATGCCATATATACAAAATTTGACATGTGTATCGAACAATACGCGTTTTACATTGTATTTGGCTCTTTGGGGACTATGAAGCTGAATATGGTATTGTTTTAGGGTTCCAATCCATCTAGGGAAAGGAAATTGAAGCTGCTGTGCTTCAGTACAATTATCATGATAGAAATATGAAGAAAACAATCTCCGCACACACAGGCGGGAAGGACATTCTTACTGTTTATGAGACAAGAGTGTTGAGGGTGCAGGGATAATTGGGAGGTAGTGACGGGGCCTGACTCCAAACGAACAGGAAGCAGCATCAGACAGTGCCCAGGGGGGAAAGAGACATACTTTATCTCTTTTCCTTAACTCAGTAGTGTTCAAAGAATATTTGTTTAACGAAAAAGGAAGGAAGGAAGAAAAGATTGAATGGTAAATGATACCGTTTGGATATCTGGTTCCTATAAATCTCACGTTGAAATTTGATGCCCAGTGCTGGAGGTGGGGCTGAGTGGGAGGTGTCTGGGACATGGGGCAGATTCCTCAGGAAGGGCTTGGTGCCTACCCCACGGTAATGAGTGAGTTCTTGCTCCATTAGTTCACGCGAGACCTTGCTTGTGCGCCAGCTCTCGCCATGTGACATGCCTGCTCCTGCTTTGCCTTCCGCCTTGATTGGAAGCTCCCGGAAGGCCTTACCAGAAACAGATGCTGGCGCCATGCTTCGTACAGCATGCAGAACTGTGAGCCAAATAAACCTCTTTTGTTTATAAATTACCCAGCCTCAGGTATTCCTCGATAGCAATGCAAAATGGACAAACACAGTAAACGACAGTGTTTCGTTGAATTCTCAAACCAGGATTTATGGAGAGGTAAAAGAGATATCTGTGTGAGGAACTAAATGTCACATCCAGTTAAAAAAAAGTCTTGTTATTTTTACTCCTTTGTTATTTCTCAAATACTTTTCTCTGTCTCCAATGATATGCCATCACATCAGGCTGCCAGCTGTCTGAACTGAATTATCGCAAGAGCGCCCTAATCAATCTCCTCACCTCCAGTCATGAAACCTCTGCTCGTTCCCCACCAACCTTCTACTTTCCACATATCAACCTAAGCACATTTTCTAAAACTCAAATGTTACCAAACCCCTCTTTTTCTTTTCTTTTCTTTT
>NW_012150952.1:3245474-3246256 GCF_000956105.1 Propithecus coquereli
TGATGTGAAATAGGAAATAGGATTATAGAGTTGGGGTGGGGGGAAGGAGCTCTTAAATATACTCAAAGGCAGGAGGATTTGGCAACAGAGTCAACATATGAAAGTAATAAAGTGGACTTGGTTACATTAACAGTCCAGAAAAATGTCATATATTCATTTATGCAACTTTTTTTATCAGTATACTCCAAGGTGCTATCCTACGTTTTATACGCAAAATGCTAAGTTAGGTACTAATTAAGCAATGGAGATGCTCCCTAAGGTGGGCCCACTGGAGATCTCATCCTGATCACTTGTCTGATGTCATTTTGCATTCTTCTTTATCCACGCCCTATGCTCCACCCATAGAGGCCTTCTAGTTTTACCCTAAGGAAATTATTCAGCTTTCTGCCCCTTGGAGCATCAGTTTCATCATAAGGGATTAATCTTGCATGACTTTTCTTAACTCTGTTCAAAATATTTTCTAATTTTATTTATAATTCATTTTTTTGACCCACAAGATATCTATAAGTGTGTAATTTAATTCCCAAATATTTGAGGGATTTTTCAAATATCCTTTAATTATTCTTTTCTAATGATTCCACTGTGGACAAAAATCTTCTTTACTATTTCAAACATTTTAAATTTATTAAGACTTGTTCAGTGACCCAGTATATGGTCTATATTTGGAAATATATACATGTTAATATGCACTTGAAAATAATGCCTATTGAACTATCTTGGGATGGACTGTTCTATAAATGTCAATTAGGTCAAGTTGGTGGATAGTTTTGTTCAAGTCTTCC
>NW_012150952.1:3246306-3249190 GCF_000956105.1 Propithecus coquereli
TTAGAATCTTTCAGAATAAATATTTCTAAAGAGGGAAGGAAAGCTAAAATGGGAGACAAGAGATGAGATAAGGAAAAAAAAAAAAAAGAAGCAGTTTTGATACAGTAAAGATAAAATTTTCTAATCTAACCCCAGCACTGGATTTTGACTTTTGAATGAATCAGCTAGCTGAGAACTTTTTGATCCAAAACAGGGAAAGATGCCAGCTGGCAACTCGACAGGCTAAATGCTGAGATTCTCCTCGTTGTACAAAAAGGTTTTAATAAGAACATGCATTTAATTCATCACAGAAGGAGCAAGGAAGGATCTGATGATGCAGTCTTGTGGTATTTGCTAGAAATCATATGTTTAAAGGCTTAGGAGATGAAAATTTTGACATATACAAGGAATTTTGGTTTCATGCTTTGCTCACTGCACTGCAGATGTTTTTATTTGTTTGTCTGTTTGTTTGCTTTTTGCATCCAAAATGATGCGATGTTAACGTGGCAGCAGAATGTGGGATCAGTTCTGGAAAATGAAACTGTCTTGCTGGAAATGGTGTGGGTAACATCTATAGGCATTTGTAGCTGTAAAAGTATAGGTCAGGCGCAAGTGATGTGGAATTTGAATGTCCTAAAGTACAATTTGTGAATATCGGGGAACCTTGCCCCCATCATTAACTCATTTTAGCCTATTTACTTAATGCTTCAAATCAATTTTAGCAACATTAGGATATAAGAATATCGGAAGTCATGTGGTAGGTTTTGTAAGAAATATGCCCAACAGAGTAAATCAGGATATAGGAGAATGCTGCACATTTCATAAATTTCTACTACGCAGTCAAGTTTTCATTCTGGTAGGTCATTTGATTCTCTGCAGGTGGCTACGCCTGCCTCTGAAGAGAGAGCCCCAAGTCACATGTCACACAAATGAAATGCGATTATCTTTGTGGGTAGCATTGTATGATTTGGAACAAGTCTTTAGGTCTAATATAAAGATCCTTCAAATAAATCATCCAGCTAAGCTTCTGTGGCCCCAAACTCCTAATTTAAAAATGTTGATAAATGAAGTACCTCTTTAGTTAATAAATGAAGTATCTCTTTAGTTATCCTTTGTCAGCAACATTCATTTTAATGGAAAGTGAGTTTACAGGGTTACATGATTGAACTACTGAGCCAAGTCAGTGTTGGCAAATGATGGGCTAAATTATTGATGTTACACACTAATGAATTCTGATGAGAAATAAAACACAGACATTACGTTTCAAGTGGTTCATAATTATTTTTGTACTTTAAAAGCAATTTTATTTTTTTTCCAAATCATACTGGTTCTGTAAAACAAAAACGTAGTTAGTGATTATACTAAAATTATTGAGTTTGTGGCAAAAAATGCTCTTGCAAGTTTTCATTTCTGTGAAGATAATGTTATTCACACTAGGTTTCTGATTTCCTTACATACTTCTGGGAAAAGATAATTAAATTAAATGTCTAAATTTTAAAACCAGTGTCTTTAAATAAGATAATCTGCTTTTTAACCACGGTTAGCATTCCAATAGATGCGTTTATAATCTATGATATGTCTATCAACACATTTACTGCAGCTGTGTTGAAATACCGTATTTAATTCAAGTAATGCCAAATACAGAGGGACTTCCATGAAGCAGGTTTGTTTTGGAAAAGAAGTTACCTTCAAACGTGTGATACTGAATGAAGTGTGTACTATCAAATGATCAATGTTTGACAAAGTCAGGGCAATAATTGAAGTAGGTTTGTATCCAGTTAGGGCACAAAGAGGTTGATACATTCTGTAATGTTATGACAATTTCCTTTAATATTTTCTCATGACTTAACTGTCCCAACCTGAGGTCTTAATTTTGTGAGCCTATGGCCTTCTGTTTTGCTTAGGGTTGATTTACAGGAGAGTGACTCAGACCAAGGCTCAATCTAAAGAGATCACAGCCTGATTTTTATTAAGAGGGGTAAAGGGTAGAAATCACAGTTGATGAGGTGTTAGTCCAAAGATTTGTCACTTGCTGGTCATGAGTCTTTGGACAAGAACTTCAGCTCTCTATAGCTCAGTTACCAGACTCCCCAAATGCAGTGATAGGTTCTCCTCTCCTATCAGAGAGGGTTGTTATAATTAGCAAATCAGATATTCACGAAACTGAAACCTGCTATGTAAATGTAAGGTAAATGTATTTCTTATATCTGCCTGGACTCCAGTTCATTTTAGGGAGATCATAAGAAATGGTTTGGAAAATAATCCCTTCAGCAACTGAAGGATGTTCAGGGGAAATGAATGAGAAGAGTTTTCAACTTGACGTTTGGTCAGGTTCAATTGTTTCCCTCTAACAACAGTATTTGCAGATTCTTACATAATGAAAATCTAAAGGTAAAACCTCCTGTGTTTAAGAGATATATGAGATTGGTCGGGGTGAGGTAGGATATGCAGTGCCTTGTACTTTATTTCTCCCTTGCATATACTTTATATGAAACAAAAATAAAAACTGAGACTTGTTTATCTTGGCTCTATAACACACCATTCCCACATTTTTTACTGAATTTTACTGAATCCCTTTTTCCGTTTTCATAATTTTCTGTTTATGTATAATCTATGACAGATGTGTCACCATTTGTGATAACAAGGCTGCTTCAAATTTCATCTTTTTTGAATTTTCCTTTAAAATTTTATCCTCATTTTCGCCCCCCGTTATAACTGCACTGTTCATTGTTTTACAATCTTGATACTTTTAGATGAAAAATCATGTGTCTGAGTTAATCTCACATCAAAGCAGCATCATTATATAATGATGATGCTAAGTTGTATGAAAAATACCTATTGGATATGCTCCATTAGTCACTAATTTTCAAACTTAAAGTTCTGTCTTTGAAAAACTCCTCTCCCC
>NW_012150952.1:3260469-3263097 GCF_000956105.1 Propithecus coquereli
TGCTAGGATTACAGACGTGAGCCACCGCGCCCGGCCCCCTTTTTTTCTTTATACTCATCAGTTCCTACTTCTCTCCTTCTGCCCTAATAGCCTCAGGATGAAGTCTGAGCTTCTTTTCATGCCACACAACTACCTGCAAGATTTGGCTCCTGTAACTCTCTATGCTCATTCGTAGCTATAGCCCAGTTGCACTCCATAGGGGCCGTATGTTAATATTTTAATTTCAGTAATGTGCAAGGTTCTTTCAGGTCTAGCTCTTGCTACTTTCTTTGTCCTTTGTAGGGAAAGTCTTCCTACCTCTGTCTTTTACCTTGTCATTGCATTTATCATACTATATTGACATTGCCTCTTAACTTGTCTTTTCTATGACAGTCTAGATTTTTTTTCTTAAGAGCAGGAATTGGATCTGGTTCATCTTTATATATACAGTACCCACACAGATAATTGAGAAGCAGTTATTAAATTAATAAAAAATTTCTATTTTTCATACATACACACACACATATGTATTCTCCCAGATCTTTGCCATGTCTCAGCATTTTCAGGATTTTTAGAAACAACTTGTTTGTCTATAACTTGGTAAACTCATTATTTATCTCACTTTGTCCTTACAATTTGTGTCATGTGAATTTGCCAATTGGTTTCTATTCACATTTTCTTAGTTCTATAATCTCCTTTGGTCAACAGGAATTTGTAGAAGATTTCATTATCTTAAGATATTCCCTAATAGGTGCTACCTTAACTATGTAGTTTCTATTCTGTGTTCTAATAAAAGGCTTATATTATCATTTCGCTCCATGTGTCTTTCTTTTATCCATTTGCTAGCCATCAAAGTCCATTCCTGATGTATATTTAAAAGGTCTTTTAAAAAAATTTGCCTATAACTTGTACATATTTTTTTACATATAACTTTTGTTACTATGTGTAACTTTACACATAACTTATGTTACACATAACTTATGTTACACATAACTTTTACACATTTTTGTCCTTTTCTTTTGTCTGAAAACTGAGTTAGGTATATTTTCATAGTTTTTTGTTTTTTAATTTCTACAAACATTTTTAAATGAGAAAGACCAAAGAACAATCAGAATGTTTCTGTTTAATGAAGCCAGATGTATGGGAAAGGATTTTAACAGCTCAGATCCTGGCCATCCTTATATTTCTTTGCATGCCTGATATTTATTTGTGTGTATGGTAAATTTGAACATATTTTGGTGGATTTTTCTTTGGTAAATTTTAAACTAGTTATTCAAATTTTTTACATTTACTAAGAAACATGGCATAAACTGTTTTATGTCATAATGATTTAAGTCTGGATAATATGTCACATATCATAATACAGTTGAACAACCACTAGTTTAACAGATGCTATGGTGGTGGCATGTTTTCCATAATAAGTTAAAAAGCTACACAGTGAAATCCACAACCTTCAGGTTTACTACAGAAAAGTCATTTTGCCTTTTCTCCCCTCTAATAATAAAACTAAAATCACTGCTCTAAATTAGTGGCCTTAGGAAGTTCTTAAAGAAATATAGTACTTAATTTTTATCCTAACTGTGGGCTCCTCTGCTTTCTCCTTGGATCAATGACATGCTTCTCTCTGGCTGAACCTAGGGACTTACTAAGGTACTTGCCTTTATTCCTCAGATTTTCTCTTTATTTATTAACTTCCTCAAAGTTCATTCACTTTTACGACTTCACAATCTGACCACAGAACTTGTTCCCCTGGCAGTCCTATACCTGCCAACCAGCATTTCAGCTTCTCAGGGGATATCTCTATATAGCATCCTACTCTCTCATTAAGCTATGTGCAACCTGAACAGGGCTCTTCACTTCCCTTGAAGTAAGGACCTTACCAATTCTCCTCATATTGGTTACCCTTAGCTACAAAGCTTAGGATCATTTTGTTGTTGTTGCTGTTCACCTATATCTGAATGAGTCCATGCTTTTAATAGGTCAGTGGAATCTTGCCTTTGAAATATCGATTATTTCAACCTTCTCCATTTTCTTTGCTGCTATACTTGTACAGAATCTTATAATTGTGGACCTACTTTTCTTTACAATAACTTCTTGGTTCAATTTCCTAAATATTTTCACTGAAAATGTAGCCTGGAGAGATGAGTTTTTTTTTTAAGGTGCCATTTGTATCCTATAATTCTGGTAAAATGACTATTCACTATGAACTGCATCCAGTGTCGGCTCCTTTTTTGAACTTTCGTTGTCTCCCACAATAAATCCTCCCCCTCCCCAAATCCCCCGCCATTCTCTCTCTCTCATCTCAGCATATACACTGTGCAGCAGCGTGTTCCATCTGGTGTCATCTGGACTGGGGATCAGAAAACATGGATCTAAACCTGGCTCTGTCACATATAAGCCAACTCACAGAGGAAGGTTAACTTATGCTCTTTGACCGTTAATTTATCTGTAAAATAGACCTAACAAAAATCTTTCCCAGGGTTATCTGTGAGGGCCAAATTAGAATAAACACAAATTGAAAATATAAAGTACTATAGATATATGAGCCAATGCAATGATGCTGGAACTCACTGTAGACCTCTGGATTGGTCTGTATTAGTACAGTGTAGCTTCCTGTGTATCTTCACGAAGAGTATAGAATATTACTGA
>NW_012150952.1:3270032-3270912 GCF_000956105.1 Propithecus coquereli
CTCCATCCCACCCACTGTTCCCCTTCCTCCAGTTATATTCAGGTACTCATTCCTGTTTTAAGCCCTGTTCCTTTACAAAGACATTCCCCTGAATCAGGCCTAAGTAGTTCCCTCCACTTCCAGGCCAACCATAAAGTTTATTGTCTGTACCTGGTAACACTGAATCATGTAACTAATTGTCCCCTAATATTTTTATATCTACCTCTTCCTCTCATCTCTGATACTCTCTGTCTTGCATTTTTATGCTCTACTAATATCAAATTGCTTGTCATTTCCCATGTACACCATGCTGTTTTATTATCATATATCTTTGTTTCCTGTTTCTATAACCCCCTTCCCACTTTTTGTTGATGTCCCCTCACCTTTCAAGATGTAGTTTAGGAGTTATCCCTTTCAGGAAACTGGCCTTCCATTCTCAGGTTGGGCTAAGTGTCCATCTTCTTGCTCTCATTTATATTTACACAATGCGTAAGTCTTCCTCCCCTATGAGATTGCAAGCTCTTTAAAGACAGAGATTATGTCCTCTACATTTGGACCCTGTGTCTAGCAAAATCCCTTTCATATAGTTGGCACCCCAAAAATATGTTTTGAAATTAATTGATATTCTTCAACTTGGTAGTAAACTGCTTAAGATCAAAGGCCATTATACATACTGTGTGCATTGTATTTGTATTCAATAAATACAGGATAAATTCAGTGTTTCAGTATGTTATGGTAATTTACATTGTTCTTGTTAGCTAATGCTTCTCAGCACATATTGAATAAAAATATATAGTCTTTCTCCTATCTGTGTTTATATTAAGGTACATTAATATATTTTCTAATGTTGTTTTTCCTTACAATTGAATCGAAACTCACAAGTTTTGATATATGATGCTCT
>NW_012150952.1:3282602-3283748 GCF_000956105.1 Propithecus coquereli
TTTTCCCCCAAAGTATGCGTGGTATATGTGCTAACTTACTGAATTCATCCTTCATGCAATTCCAGTTTATTAAAGAGGTTAAAAATTTATAAAACTCTGATGGGATGTGGTTTTAATGCTTCATCACACTACCCATCATTTGCTTTTCAATCTAGATCAGAATGATCTTTCCTACTTCCCTGCAATCACCTACCTGCACAGCTAATATTTTCTGAATACTCTCCTGAGAGTCTGTCTGGAAGTTGGCCAGCCTCATCTGGTTGAAGAGGACCACCAGTTTGAAGTACTCCTGCCACAGCCCGTGCATCCTTCTCTGCAGCTCACAGAGCTAAAGGGAAGAGGGAGGGGAGAAAACACAAGTCAGAGGAGGAGAGGAAATTAATGGCAGTGTTCAAGAAGAATGATGGAGGGAAATATAGAAAGCAGTCAATAGCCCATTCTGCACTGTACGAACCTGACAGGAATTTCACAGTCTCTTGATTTTTCAGCCCACTCATGTGCATTCATCAGAAACCAGTCACATCTGGCCGCCAGGATGGGGGGTTAATTTTCTCTAAATGCCTCAGCAGTTTTGTTCTAGCTGAGGCAAACTCTGTGACTGCAAAGCTGATGAGTAAAATATTTCTACTTCACCCAGTTTAACTCAAAACCGATAGCCTCGGGACATATTGAACCTTCCTTGAAAAAAAATCATCTTTTGAAGCATTTTTGAATGGCACATCAGGTCAAGCCAAAGTTTAAAAATGCAACTTTGAGACTTTGATGGACACCATCGCTGCTTTTTTTCCTCATAAAGCTTACCATTGCCTGGCAATGTGTGCTTTAGAGCACGACAAAACTAAAGAGAATTAACTTAGCCATCAGCTGCTGAGGGAGAACAATAACAGAGAAGAAATTTCCAGCTAGAACTCCCTATTAATCTCCCTCCCTCTGGCCACGTGACATGGAAACCTCTCACTGCACTAAAGTACAGTGGACGCAGTGTTTAGAAGTGACATGTTTAATGCCAGATCTGTACAGAAAGAGAAAGAATTCTCTTATGGGGTATGTTAGATCGTTTGGAAGTTTATTTTTTTCCAACCAAGTTTTTCCAATTTTATTGATACAAAGCAGGGATTTGTTAGGCTGACAATTATCTGAACTGTG
>NW_012150952.1:3283798-3285342 GCF_000956105.1 Propithecus coquereli
AGTCCATTTATGTTTAATATAATGCTTGGATTTAGGTCTATCAATTTGCTATTTTTCTCCAATTTGTCTCTTTTTTATTTTTATTTTTCCTTTTCTGTCTTTTCTCAGATTAATCTAATACTTTTTAGTATTCCATGTTAATTCCTTCTATTGGCTCTTTTCATTAGTAAAGGAGGGATTACAATATGCATCCCTCACTTAGTTTCCAAGTAGTCAGTATCATACCATTTTATATTAAATTTAAGAGTAGCAACACAATAATTCTATTTATCCTTCCATCTTTTATGCTATTGTTTTCATTTATTTGCATTTATATATGTTATAAATCCTACACTACAATGTTATACTTTTTATATTTAATTGTCTTTTTAAATTAATTAAGACAAAAAAGAGAGTCTTTTATATTTGCCCATATATTTGTCATATTTTTTGCTCTTCCTTTTTTCCTGTAGATCTGAGTTTCCTTCTGGTATCATTTTTCTACAAGGTGAATTACTTTTATTTTATTCTTAATTTTTTTTTAATTTCAAGATATTATGGGGGTACAAATGTTGAGGTTACACATATTGCCCTTGCACCCTTTGAGTCATAACGACAAATGTCCCCATTCCCAGACAGTATGTACCACACCAATTAGGTGTGAATTTACCCTGAAATACTTCTTTTAGCACTTATTATAATTCAGCTTTACTAGTGAACAATTCTCTCCACTTTCATGTATCTAAAATATCTTTATTTTGCCTTTATTTTTGAAAGATATTGTTGCTGGGTAGAGAATTCTGAGTTGATTGTTTTTGTTTTTGTTTTATTCTTTCAGCAGTTTAAGGATATTCTTCTATGTCTCCTGTCCTCCACTGTTTCTGATAAGATTTCAGAGGTAACTTTTTAATATCCTGTCCTCGTGCTGTTTTTAAGATTATCTCTATCTTTGGTTTTCAGGAATTGATTGTAATATACCTCTGTATGATTTTTTGGGGGGGATGGAATCTCACTACGTTGTCCAGGCTGGGCTTGAACTCCCCTACTCAGGTGATCCTCCCACCTCAGCATCCTGAGTAACTGGGACTACAGGTGTGCACCACTGTGCCTAGCTTGATTTTTATGTCTATACCATTTGGGGGATTTTTGAGTTAATCAGATCTGTAATTCATGTTTTTCACCAAAATGCCATATTATGTTTTAAGTGCAGTCACCACTGGTAAATGATAAATTAAGTTCTACTAATACTATGAAAAGAAATACCTAAGAAGTGCATGCTGATATTTTAACACTTGGTTTGGTAACTGAATAGTCAAGAATTATTTACTGAATATTCAGTGTTCTCTTGGAATGTCATATCTAAATTAGTCAACCTGATATCTGTGGCCTTGTTGAAGACCTTACTTTATATTTTGTTTTACGCTATTTTCCACTTATATAATCTAATCTCAGTAAAAAAAAAAAAAAGGGAAAGAAAAAAAAAAACACAGAGAATTGCCATAGCATGGTGGTTAAAAGCAGGTACGCCACAGCCAAATTGCCTGGGTTTACAGCTATGTGACCCT
>NW_012150952.1:3286565-3289042 GCF_000956105.1 Propithecus coquereli
GATAAAATTTTCCATCATGATTGTAGATTTGTTTAGTTTTCCTTGGATTTTAACCAGATCTTACTTTATATAAGGTTATGTTCTCCTGTGCATTAAGTTCATGACTGATATGTCTTAAAAGACTATTTTTTATCAATATGAAATATCCAAATTTTAGTGTTCTAATTCTTTTGCCTTGAGGTATCTCTCTTACTTTTTAAAGTTTTATTATTTAAACATTTTTTTTTAGAGACAAAATCTCATTCTGTTGCCCAGGCTGGGATGCAGTGACATGATCACAGCTAACTGCAACCTCAAACTCCTGGGCTCAAATGATCCTCCCTGCCTTAGCCTCCTGAGTAGGGGGGACTACAGGCACACACCACCATGAGAAACCAATTATTTTATTTTATTTTTTGTAGAGATTGGATCTTGCTATGTTGCTCAGGCTACTCTCCAACTCCTGGCCTCAAGTGATCTTTGCACCTCAGCCTACCGAGCTGCTGGGATAACAGGCATGAGCCACCGTGCCCAGCCTCTTTCTGTTTTTAAATTAGAATTCTTTATTCTTTTTTCTCCAGCCTCTTCCTTCAGTTTCTATCTGCTTGAGATGTATCTCTTCCAAATAACATGGATTTTGCTTTTATAACCCATCTGTAACTTTAAACTATGTAATCAAATCATTTATAGTTATTAGGATCACTAATACATCTGGCCTTATTTTGTACATTTTAATTCTCTTCCTGTGCTTCTTGCATTGTGAAAAAGTACCACTTTTTATGGTACTTTTTTTTTTCTCTCTAGTAGTTTCGGGAGTGACACATTTCTTTCTTTGTTTTTGTTCTTTCTAACTTTATTTAATAGGATTATATAGAATATTCTTTTTATCTTGGGCTAATTTAATTATGTTTGCAAATTTCATACTTTTTTGGTTTTTTATTGTTTGACACATTGTAAGTGTACATATAAACAATTTGATGTTTCAGTACATGCATACATTGTATAGTGATTAAATCAGGGTGGTCAGCATGTGCGTCACCTCATGCATTTATCATTTCTTTGTGGTGAGAACATTACAAAACCTCTCTTCTGGCTCTTTTGAAATATACAATATATTATTGTTAATTGTAGTTACCCTACTGTGCAGTAGAACATCAGAACTTATTCCTTCTGTCTAATTGTAACTTCATGCCTGTTGACCAATCCCTCCCTGTTCTTCTTTTCCTAGTCCCTCCTCAGTCTCTGGTAACCACTGTTCTACTCTCTACACCTTCGAGATCATTTTTTTTTTTAGAGTCCACGTATAAGTGAGATCATGCAGTATTTGTTCTTCTGTGTCTGGCATATTTCACTTAATGTCCTTAATATGTATATATACCACACTTTCTTTATCCATTCATCTGTTGTTAGGCATTTAGATTGATTCTGACTCTTGGTTATTGTGAGCAGGGCTGCAATAAACATGGGAGTGCAGGTATCCCTTTGGCATACTGATTTCATTTTCTTTGGATATATACCCAGTAGTGAGGTTACTGGATCATATGGTAGTTCTATTTTTAATTTTTTGAGGAACATCCAAACTGTTTTCCATAATGGCTGTACTGACTTACATTTGACAAATTAAGTTTTTAGACTTACAGACTTTATTATTGGCAACTATATTTAAATACCTTTTCCATTACTATCTAGAGTTAACCAGTAATATTTAGCAGTTCAACGTTATTCTTCAAGCATAATGTCTCTAAATGTACATTTTTTTAATTTCAAAATATGGCGGTACAAATATTGAGGATTTTGCACCACCCGAGTCAGAGCTACAAGCGAGCCCATCCCCAGACAGTGCGTACCACATCCATTAGGTATAAATTTACCCATCCCCTCCTTCCCCCCTTCCTCCTGCCCGACACCCCATGAATGTTACTTACATATGTGCACATAAGTTTTGATCAATTAGTACCAATTTGATAGTGAGTATATGCGGTGCTTGCTTTTCCATTTTTGTGATACTTCACTTACAAGAATGGGCTCTGGCACCATCCAGGATAATACAAGAGGTGTCAGTTCACCATTATTTTTTGTGGCTGAGTAGTACTCCATGATATACATATACCATAAATATTTTAAAAACCCAAAATGCATGTGTTCTATAATTTCTTTTGTTTTTAAAAAATCACACAGATTAAGAGATTTTCTTTTACATCACATTGTTAAGCGATTTTAGATTTTTTTTCCTGTGTTTTTTCCAAACTTTTTTCATTTGCACAATTCTCTTCCAGAAATAGAAAATTAGGCTGTCCCTATTTATACTTGTATGTATTTATGCATGTGGGTGTTAAAATGATCAGACATATTACTCCTGTGCCATTGAACTTCCTGGCAGAGCACCCAGTGAATGCTTTTGTTTATTAACTTACAGAATTATAGGCACCTAGACCTAGAAAGAACCTCTGGGATTATCACATTTAATCTTAATAAATCAATTCACTAACTTAACAAAA
>NW_012150952.1:3289857-3291653 GCF_000956105.1 Propithecus coquereli
AGCAGCTCATTTTGGCTCATATTGAAATTGTGGCCCACTAAAATCCCTAAATCTTTTTAATATAAATGGCTTCAAAGTCAAATACACCAATTCTTCATTCCAGTTATAGTCCATCTTATTGGTTTCTGCTTAATCATGTAGTTCAAAAGCTTATCCAGCCCACCTGGCTTTCTACTGACGGCAGATCTGCCAGTCATGACTTTTTGTAGCCCTGAAAGGAATTGCTCCAAGTTCAAGCATGAGAAAAGGTTTCCTTTTCCTGTTTAGCATTTATTTTGAATTGCTTCTACTCAATATCGATTATATACAATTTAACTTTCAAAAGGTTCATCAAATGATTTTCTCATCAAAGAGTTCACTAAAATCTTATGGCAGCATTTTGATACTACCTTCAAAATACGAAACATTATTTAGACTCCCCAACATTGACACTTAAAGGAATCATGATACTAAGTCATATGAAAATGGAGAGCAATAGCATCTAGTCTGTTAAATGATTTTTAGCCATGTTGAATCAAATTGTAAACATTGGTACCTGCAGACTCACTCCACAAACGTATTAAATCACTCTACCATGTTTTCCTTTTAAAAACTGGATATAATAGGTGAAAACAAGATAGATATATATCTTAAAAAACAACTGAGAATTGAACAGATTTCACTGATGGTATAAAGCCCTGAAGGAGCATAGACTCTTCTAGGAAGGAGGACATAGCAACAGTTAAGGAGAGTTAGCTGCTGAAAATACAACTGTGGTATGGGGGTATGTGCAGGGTACCATAGGAGGTCAAGGAAGACAGAACTTAATTCATCCAGCAGAGAAAGTGTGGGCAAGGACTCAGAAAGATTTTGTAGAGAAAGTGGTTGGATTGAGTCAGGTATTTTTTTAACAGGCAAAATAAAAAAAAGAGTATTGCAGAAACAGGGAAGAGCATAAACACAGGAGAGGAGGAAGGAGTTAAACAGCAAGTTTCATGGTTCATAAGAATTTTGGAGTGCCTGAAACAGACTAAAGGAACTAATGTGGAGAGAGATGAAACTGGGAATGTTAGCAGGAGCTGGGCCCCAAAGGTGGTTGTGTACCATGCTGAAGGTTTTTGACTTGATTTGTTTCAGAGGATTGCACATTTCCACAATTTTATGGCATGATTCTAAAAATTACATTTTCACATTTTTATTAAAGGCCAAAATTGAAATATTCTAAATTGAAGACATTACCAATAGGTAAGAAAAGAAACCACTAATTTATGCTCCTCAAGTTCCCCAAATACAATCCAAGCTTGCTGCCATGTCTCTAGATACTGAGTAGTTGAGTTTCCCTACCCGTACCTTCCTATGTCTTCATTTCCATTGCTATGTAACAGCCATAAACGTGAAGTAATTTAAAACCAAGTTTGGTAAAGATTATTGAAGGTTGTGGATAGGGATTCATTTTACTGATCTTCAAAACAGTTTCTAATGACATTTTCAGTATTTGAAAATGCATTATAATTCACAGTGTAAATTTATCATTGGTAAGATTTTTAAGAACATTTACATTTGGGCAGAAATATGGATTTTTCTAAGACACTAATTAGAACATGCAGATCGTCTTTGAATATTTAAAAAGGAATCACTGATGATAAACAACCTATAATGTTCTACTTGTTAGCAGACTTTTTAAGGAAAGCAGGATGCTCTTGACTTCTAAAATAATGCAATTGTAGTTTGTACTCAAGTTTGTACATAAATTTCTATTAAATTTACATTTGTCAAGCACTGCCTTTTCAAAACCTTCTTTTAATTTCATCTTATTA
>NW_012150952.1:3291959-3292715 GCF_000956105.1 Propithecus coquereli
TTATGTTTCAAGAACTGTAATTGGTGCCAGGGAGACAAAGATGAAAAAATAAGACATGCTTTTCTGAATTGAGAAGGCTCACATCCTAGTGGGTGAGAGGCACAGACACATGCACAGATATTTGTGCAAGGAGGTCGTGGGAACATTCCAGGAGCACGGCTCTGCGGAGGTGCCCATTTGCTTCCCTCAATCATGGCAGTAACTTCTTCCCTTATGCACCTGACCTATGTTTATCTAATTTCTGCTTGGGCCCAGCAGTGCATGCTTGGACAGCAATACTTGTTAGAAGATTTATTCCTTTTGAGCCCAGACCCACCTTCCAAACTCTTCCATCATTAGGTCCTACTGTTGGCTTCTAGAGCTCAACGACATATATACCAGACTTCACTTTCAGTCCTTCAGATGTTTGTCCTTCCAAAGCCTTTTCCTTTTATGGTTAAGCACTCCAAATTTTCTATATTTCTCCCTCTCTCTGATCTTTCTTATACCACTGCTCTCTAGTGTGTCGATATGGCCCTTAAACTGTGCTTTCCAAACCTGTGTAAAATATTGCAGATGTATCCAACTTAAGGAAAAGTGCAATGGGACTTGTCACCTCCTTCCAGATGAAAATACTTCTACTTAATCTATTGATCACATTAACATGCTGTAGCTACATCACACTCTTTCATTTGAGTGATTCATTAAAGTTCAGTCTTTTTTTCCAGATAAGATGCCAAAAAGGTAGGTATTAAATATCACAGGATTAAATAAATT
>NW_012150952.1:3293220-3293741 GCF_000956105.1 Propithecus coquereli
AAACATTTCTTCATACCAGAGGAAAAACTTGTTAAAAATATAGCTATTTTCTGTTCTATTTATTGATCTGGGTGATGGTGGGATCCTCTGCAAAACTTCAACAAACAGTGCGTGTATCATTTGCGAACTTTTCTGTGTGTATATTTCAATAAAATAGTTTACTTAAAAATGATTATTTTAAATACTTGGTGTGGCATGTGAATTCTTTATCATCGTTATTCTTGTTGTGCATTGTTATAAACAACACATATGTATTTATGTTCAATTCACAGGAAAATGAAGCCTGTATTCTTGGTTAATTGGTTAATTTAGGATGAAGAAATAATCTTGAAAAATAGATATTTCAGCTTACTAAATGCTGACATACATTATCCAGAATCAGTTTATGGGCATTTCAGATAATTTAGGCTAGGAAATTAAAGATTAGGTTTACTCTTTGAAAAGAATTTTTGTCAAGCTTTAAAAATATTTTTTCTGTAATATAAGCTAAGTCTGCCAGTCAATAGGGAGAGGTATGCTAT
>NW_012150952.1:3295301-3295649 GCF_000956105.1 Propithecus coquereli
TAGGACATCTTATTTCTGAAATTATACCTGGAAACATATTTCAAAACACATATTGCAATAGAGCTCTTTATATACTGACTCAATATATTGTGGGCTGAGGTAAACATCTTGAATGAAGGGGACATAATCTAATAAATAAATACAATTTGCTAAATGAAGCTTAACTATAAATTGTCTGTTGTGGGTGGAGGCTCTAAAAAGATTAGATTTTTAAACTATTTTCTTAACAAAGACAAATAATCTGTCAACTCTTTCAATTCTTGTCAATGTGACTTTTTTAAACAGAATAGTTCACAGATATTCACTGTGGGCTTGTTGAGATAGCTCCTTTTCCCAACTACCATGTAC
>NW_012150952.1:3295699-3297280 GCF_000956105.1 Propithecus coquereli
ATAAAAAAATAAAAATAATGAATGTTTTTGAAAAGACAACAGAATTTTCCTGCACACAACATGAAAAATCCATTCAATAAAAGATTCAAATAGGAAATTAACAGAATCACTGCAATAAACAGTCAACCACAACATGTAGGACAAATGAGAGGAGTGGAACAATTCCAAATTCTTGAAGTAAAAATCATCTCCTAGGATGAATTAGAGGAGCACAGAGGATTTGTAGAGCAGTGAAAATACTTTGTATGACACTATAATGGTAGATAATGTCTCATTACATATTTGTCCAAATGCATAGAATATATAACACCAAAGGTGAACCCTAATATAAACTATGGGCTTTGGGTGATTATGATGTGTCAATGTAGGTTCATCAGTTGTAACAAGTGTACCACTCTAGTGGGGGATGTTAATAATGGAGGAGACTGTGTATATGTTTGGGCAAAGGGTATATGAGAACTTTCTGTATCTTCCTCACAAATTTGCTGTAAACCTAATAACTTCTCTAAAAAAAAAGAAATCTAAAAGAAAAAATTACTTCCCAGTATGCTGGGGTGTGAATTGGGAGTGAGTATGTGGTGGTGACAATGTGTGACAATTATTGGAGGTTAAAAGATTTCTGAAGGATGCACATACATGCATGGATTAACTCATCACCTGAAAATTTGAAAGTTCATTTAATATGATCACTGGGAAGTTTGGGAGTTTCATAGGTGAGAAACCTGCAACCTAAGAGTAGAACTATTATGAAGAATACTCTGGAAGAAAATTAAAGCATTTCAGAAATCTACTTGGATTTTCTATCTACAAACTCAGTCAAATAACTAGTACAATTGTAGAAGCAGCTCTAAGAATTATTCATCTTTTACAAAGAAGAGAGAAAAACATGCTGTATCCTGTAGATTTGTATTTGTACCTTAGACAATCCAATTAAAATCGTATTTAAAGCTTCGACAAAATATGATAAAGGCCACCTGGAAAACAATAACAATCTTTTTCTATAGGAATTTATTTTATTAATAGATGGAAGGTAGATAGGTAATTAGATAATAGAAGCACACATATTCATTTTTTTGTACCAGTATATTAAAATAATGGCTATAATTTCAATCTGCTTGGTAGATGTCACATACTGAAAGCATACTGCCTTTCTCAATTTCTGACAGATAAATAAAACTGATAAGAGAAGATATGTGCATGCAATTTTAATTCAACAGAGTGGTGTGAAGTGCAGCTCACAAGGCAAATAGCATAAGCCTTATCAGTTCTGTTTATTGTAATAAGCCAAACAATGGCAATTACAAACTACTCCACAGATTTTTGGCAAGGCAAGAATGACAGATATACAAAATCCAGTTAATACCGATCTTTTTATAGTACCCAGTTACCAAGCTACAGATGTACACTATATAAATCTCAAAAGTAATGAGATATTTCTTTATTATCAAGTCCATTCCACAGACTGATGTTAAAAATCACATAGCTCATTTCTGGAAATCTCCTTTGTCAACTGCTTAGATATATTTTAAAAAAATAAGACACATGTATTCCCAAATTTGGACCTGGCCTTTTAGGAAATTA
>NW_012150952.1:3298470-3300128 GCF_000956105.1 Propithecus coquereli
TAGAATGGAAATATCCAATAACCCTATTCTTGTTTTAGTGTCTTTTTAGTGACCTAGAATTGTTCTGAGGCTAGAAGGATTATAAGAATAAGAAGAAAATCTGCAAAATAGTGCACATTGTCATGGATGCTAAAAATTTACTAACCCATTTGTCATCTTGAACTAGAGTATATAATTAAATCCAAGCTATGGCAAATATTATCAAAGATATTATTAATAAAAAACATCTTTCATCAATCACTAATACCATTCTTTCAGAAAACATTATGAGCCAAATTCCAAGATACTCAAAGAATCTGAAAAGAACATTGGTAGCAATGATTAATATAAATGGAATAATATTAATTCATAGTAGGAAACTACAGATGTTCTGTCACATTCTGGACATTTCTGGTGGTAGTAGTGGAAGGATCATTGGATATTTGAAAGCCCTAGCAGATCTAGGTACTAGTGGGCTACATGGCCTTGGGTAACAGTGTCATTTGAACCTTAATTGCCTTATCTAAGCAACAAATGTAATAATACTAAGTTGGATTGTCAGTAGGATATACAGTCACTTAACATTCCTAGCTCTCCAGAGGAAATTGAAAGCCTCTTGTCTCCTCTTCCTTCTCCATTTCTTCACCTCCTTTTACTCTTCTGACTCCTCCTACCTTTCCACTGAGTGGCTCTAGGAAAGATCACCTACCTATATACTTATCTGATATACCTATACTCTTCCTAACTCTTGAAAGGCTTTCCTTCCCTGGTTGCATTCCTGGTTTCCCACCATTGTTCTATACTTCATTGTCAGTGTCATTTGCAGATTAGTCTCTCTTTGCTATTACTAAACAACAGTAATTCCCACGGTCTTGCACTTAATTATCTTCTTCCCTATACTCTGCATGAGTGATCTCATGCACTGTCATAATTTAAAGTATTGCCCAAACAATAATGTCTCCCGAACTTGATTTGTAATGCAGACATCTCTAAGCCTGACTGGTCTTTACCATTAAACTACTGGATACTCTTCCCTATCTACCCAAGAGGACTTCAAGGTCAAAGCCCAAAGATGAATTCATTAAGTCCAGGAAGTGTATTATCCTTCTTGTAGTCCTGTGCTTTAGAATGAGATGCCACCATCCACTATGTCATCCAAGCCAAAAACCTTGGCACCATACTCACTTCACTCACCCTCATCTCTCATCATCCATTCACTCACTAAGTTTCATCAAGTTTAGCTTTTAGGTATTTTTCCACTGGGCCCCTCACTCCCTCCTCACCATTGATTCCTACCACTATTGGGAAAGTTACCATTTTGGTTTCATTTGTTCATTAATTTTAAAGGATAGAGTTAATGAACAATTAAGGCTAAAATGCTAAGTTTTCCTATGTTGGTAGGAATCAAATGCCTCAAGAGCCCTGTAATACATTAGCTGAGACCAGGAGAGAGGAAGAAGCCTCCTTAGTGAAGAGTGGGGTTATGTAATATTTTTGCAGGCATGAACATGCTTTCAAAATTTCAAGAAACTCTGCTTTCCAGTGAAGGCCCTGGCAAAAGCAGAGCAATGAAAAGATAAGAATTATTTGTCAATTGCAATGAGTTATGCCTATAATTAATTGAAGATACTTTATACTTTAAAATACTTTAAAAAACAGTTTGTTTCCTAAAGTAGTTT
>NW_012150952.1:3302748-3303209 GCF_000956105.1 Propithecus coquereli
AATGTTCACATGTCAAACATTTCTTCCTTTGATTTTTTTCCAATTATTTAATAATATGAAAACCGTTTGTAGCTTATGGGCAGTACCAAAGCAAGTGGCAGGCCAGATTTGGCCAGCAAGCTGTAGTTTGTCTGTTCCTGTTATACAGCATTGTATTGGAGGGCCTAAACCACATAGTGAGACAAAGAAAAAAATACATACATACTAGAGGAAAAAAGCTGTCATTGATTATCCATATAGATAATGCAGGAGAGAATTTACTATAAAGTTATAAGAAAAAATAAATATTTGCCACAGGTTGCATATAAGATCAATAGTTAGAAAACAATTATAATTTATTTGCTGGAAATAAACTGTTAGGAACTAGAACAAATTTTTTAATAAAAGCATCAATCAAATTATATGATAATTTGAAACAAATATATTTTTTTTAAATCAAGTAGGATCTACACAGAGAAAAT
>NW_012150952.1:3303282-3303598 GCF_000956105.1 Propithecus coquereli
TGGGTATATTAGGCAAAAGAGACTTTAAAATAAATAGCACTTTTAGATATAGAGATTATCCATATTTATATCTATCTCTCTATACATCAGTATCTGTATCTGTAGATATGGATATATAATAAAGGTAAAAAAATCATTTAATTTACCAGAAACATACATCAATTAAGCACTGTATGTAACTAATAAATTAGAGCTAATATACTAAGAATAGAAATCACCAAACGTAATCAGCATTTGAAAGATTTCAAGATAGTTAATTTTGGCAAATCAAAAATTAAAATAATGGTGATCAACAGGCTTAATAAACTTGATCTGG
>NW_012150952.1:3303718-3304159 GCF_000956105.1 Propithecus coquereli
TTACATAACATTTGGTATTATTTTTATTTGATGAGCATTTGCTTTGTGCCAGGCACTGTGTAAAATACCTTACTTACAATACCTTAGTTAGTCCTGTGTAAAATTGGGACTATTATTATTATTTTACATGCTAGAAAAAGGATTCTTGGCAAGAACAAATAACTTTCTATGTACTGGCAGATCCAGAATTAAAATCCACATCTGTCTGACTTCACATCCCATACTTTTAACCATTGCACTTGATAAATATTTGCTGAGTAAATTAAACAGTTAATTCAGGGACTGTGCACCTATAAATTTTTAGGGCATCCGATATACAGTGATGAACAAAAGAGGCCAGGACAATCATGCCTAATGAAGTTTACAATCAATGGGGGAAACTGAACTTCAAGAGTAAGCAAGAAAATAAGTACACAAGTACAAAATGTGATTTGTGCCTTG
>NW_012150952.1:3304492-3304872 GCF_000956105.1 Propithecus coquereli
AAATATTTATAAAATGAATATGGCAATGTATAAAACTATATTTAATCATGACCAGATTGTATTTATCTTATGAATGCAAGACATTAAAAAAATCTAAACATACATTTTTTTACCCACCACTTTAACTGAAAAAAGGAGAGATCATATAATCAGCTTTGGATGGAGAATTTGCATTTGAAAAAATTCAAGACCCACTTGTGACAATAATAACAATAAGTATCTTGTTCTTACATACACAAGTTGGAAATATTTTTTCTGGAAAGAGCTAGATAATAAATATTTAATCTTTTGGGCTAAACCATATGTGGAAGTTACTCAAATCTATTGATTTAGATTGAAAGCAGACATAGAGAACATGGAAACAAATGAATGTGGCTGTA
>NW_012150952.1:3307127-3307452 GCF_000956105.1 Propithecus coquereli
GTAGTCTAACTAGTCAATTTCTATTTTATATTTCAATGCTCCAGAAGAGTTTTGTATTAATGACTGCAGGCATTTATAAAGGGCATCTGCAGAGTGCTTTGTCTAAGGGAGTAAATCCCATGATAGGAATTTTATATATTGTATTGGGTTTGTGGTAAGTAGTATAGAAATAATGGGAACGTCTAGGTCTTCTCAAATTATACCTCGAAAGTGGCTACATAAGTGGTAAATTCTACTTGTAGACATTTAATCATAGTCCTTGGAATAAATGAAAGTGTAATAGTTGAACCAATTTTATTATATTTTCTGTCATGTTAGGATAAGT
>NW_012150952.1:3307502-3322749 GCF_000956105.1 Propithecus coquereli
AAATTTTGTGTCAAAGCTAAAATCAGAAGATTAAATTTAAAATGAGGAAGCTGACACATAACACTATTCATGGTCATTCCTAAATTATGGCTCCTGGGTGTTTAAAAGATGCTTCGAAAGAAAGTAAAAAACAAAAAAGTAGTAAAGTGATAGCTGAGAGAATTTTGAAGCTTTAGAGAAAATGGAAAAGAAAAAAGCATATAGACATCATAAAAAAATGAGGAAACTTTTGAGGAAATGTTTTGGGAACAATGCAGAAAGATCTATTGCACCGCATGGTGACCATAGTTTATGTACTGTGTATTTCAAAATTGCTAAAAGAATGTGCCGGAGCCCATTCTTCTAAGTGAAGTACCACAAGAATGGAAAAACAAGCACCGCATGTGCTCACTATCAAACTGGTATTAATTGATCAATACTTAAGTGCACATATGCAAGTAGCATCCATTGGGTGTTAGGCAGGAGGGTGAGGGTGGAGAGGATGGATCAATTCACACCTAATGGGTGCGGTATGCGCTGTCTGGGGATGGGCACATTTGCAGCTATGACTCGGATGGTGCTAAGGCAATATATATAACCTCAGCATTTGTACCCCCATAATATTTTGAAATTAACAAAAGATTTTAAACACTATAGCCACACACAAAAAAATAAATTGGTGAGTTTATGGATACTTAATTGGCTTGATTTAATCTTTCTACAATATATAAACATATCAAAACATCACATCGTACCCCGTAAATATATACAGTTATCATTTGTCATTAGAAACATAAATTTAAAAATGTAAATGAGAAGGGCCAAGATAATATTATCTTTCCCTTAAAAAATTGAGGATGGTGTACTTTGAATGTGGTGTTCTATCATGCAAAGACAGGGACTAGCAGGTACACCGTAGTTGGTCGTATGTTTGCTTTCTCTGCAGACCTTTAAGTCCTTAAGAGCAAGGTCCATCTTTGTGTCCCCTGTACCTCATTCAGGGACAGGTGAATAAAAGTCCTCAGTAAGTATTATTTGAATGACTTAATTAATAAATATAAGACCTTTAATGAGTGTCAAGAAAGCTGGGTTCTTTTCACTTCAATTACAACAAATCTTACATTGTAAAATTTTATTAGCTATTATGCCCATTGAACCAACACCACAGGTTTACTCTGTACAACATAGCCCTGAATTGCAACAGAGATTACTAGTCTATGGAGAGGCATCTCCCCCCCCAAACAGAAAGAAAAAGGTTCCTCCTCCATGTTCCTATATAGTCCTAATATTGTGTCTAAAAAAAGCATGTCTCACATTGACCCAGAGTAACCTCAGAGTTACCTATGAATATTTCCTCTTTCCTCATGCATCTCCTTCCAATTGGTTACTAAATCTCTTAACTTCTGACTCCTGAATATGTTTTCATTCCATTCTTTGTCTCAAAACTTATTGCCATTGTTTGATTTTAGTTCTTCAACTTATCTTACTGAACTATTTCAAAAGTTGGAAAATTGGTTAGAGATGAGTTTAAACACCAAAAAATTGAAAGAATAAGAAATTCATGCTGCAAATTTTCATCACTTGGAAAAATAATTTTGATTCTTTCTGAGCTCCTCTAGGCAAGCAGTATATAAATTTGGACCTATATCCTTAAACCTAAATTCACTTTGCCTTGAAATGAATATATTTTGTTGCTAGTAATAATGCATTTGTGGTTTTATGCAATGAAACTCAAAGAAAAAATAGAAGTTGACACACGGTACTTCATTTATATAAAATTGAACAGAAAATCTAAGGCTAAAATTAACATAGAATAATCACTAAGTTTATTGCTCTGGTCAGTAGAATTTATGAGTTAGCAAGTAGGTAAATAGGTTTGATATCAAGTGCTAATTTTCATTAATTAATTATGGCCATGTGGAGCATTGTGTTTAGAAGGTTGTGGAGGATTGGCTTGTGCTAAGCAAAAGAGAATTCAGTGATGATTGACCATGTCTGCCATGGGTATGAAAGGAAGAAAAATAAGAATAAGGATGGAACTTCTAGTTTTAGTGATTAGGATATCATGCAGTATTTCTAAGGTGAGTAAATCGTGGGTTCACACCAATAAGTAGAGTTTTTTGTTTAATGGCTTCCTTGAAAATATTTAGTATTTTGTTAGCCATTTTGATAACAGCAGCTCAGTTATGCCAACAAGTTCAGATGACAGCTGGCAACGACTCTGCACTCCTTTCTGTGGGTGCTAGACTGGTAGCCAATGTGTAGGGAAATTATATGGGCACAGTCCCTGGGAATAGCATTTCAATAATCTACATGGGGTACTGCATTTCAAATAAATGAGATCGCTTATTAATGGGAGGAGGAACTTATGGCACATAATTAAGACAACCATACAAGTAAGAATCAGGGTTTAACTATGTAGTAGAAGTTGTATCTTTTTATGGCTTTCTCCTTTTTTACATAAAAACAATTGTCATTTAAGTATGTGGAATGATTGTTCAGTCCTGAATGTGATTCCTTAAAGAGTAATTTAAAAATATGTTTTTTATATTAAATCAGTATAGTTTTCTTTTTAGTGTTTTTGTAAAAGGATGCTCTAGGAAATAAAATCACGGCATGAAATATTATTTTTTCAACTAATTAATATCATATTTATTAAACAAAACTATAATAGAGGCCTAAATGAAGACCAGATATATACAAAATGAACAGTTGTGTGTTCTGGTATTTTATAAAAAATAGCTAAGCTGCCTCTATATCTAAGTTAAAAATATTAGTTGAATTAATGAATGCTTCTGACCGCATTCTTTCTAAAGAGAATAAGCTGCTATTTTTCTTCAGGGAAAACCAAAAAACATAAACTGGGAAACTACTTTTAGACTAGCCACATGCTGTAAAAGCACAGTACATCATACATTTTTGGTTTAAGTCAGTTATATTATCAAAGCAATAAGTTAACTGAGCAATTAGACAAGTATCATAGTTCTTTAAGAAAGATACTTTAGGAAAATGTATTAGAAAAAACCCTGTAAGCTAAAGTCAAAACCCTTGTGTATTATTCTGGGTTATAAAGTGCAAAGTCAAACTTAAAAATAAAATTCAGTGACATTGTCGTATATGTGATAAACATACAAAAAAAATCTGGGCTTTCCTTTACAGCAGCAATAGTTTAAGTAAAGATATGATAGAAAAAAAGTTCCCCGCCATAAGGACAACATAACGACCTCACAATATCAGAAATATAAAATCCTAGCAATAGCACTAACAACAGCAGCAACAACAAAACAATATAAGATCTGCAAGCTATAAAACTTTACTGCAATGTACATAAAGTCCCAAGTTTAATCCTCTCAACAAATCTGAGTGTGGTATTATTAATATTCCTATATTATATACATAGAAACTTAAGTACAGAGATACTAAGTAACCTTAATCAAGGTCACTAAGTTAGTAATAGTATTTAAGAACTTAATGTAAGTTAAAGAAAGCACAACAAATCAACAATGTTAAGAAAACTGGAAATTCAGAAAACTACAAATTATATCCTTAGCTGATATCACACACCAAATAATGTTTCATTTTATGGGAAAATGCTCCCTATATAATGTTATGTGAATAAGGTAGAATATAAAACTGCATGTATAATATGATTTCAAACTGGTAAAATATGAATTAAAGAGTTAAATACAAATAATTAAACCATAGGAACCAGAAGAAAATCCAGATGGATTTTTAACTGATGATGGGATAAGCAAGTATTTTCTAAGCATAAAACAATGGAATAAATCAAAGAAAAATCTGGATGCATTTGACTACAAGCAAAATTTAAAATGCTGTATAAAAATTTGAATATAGAAAATATTTGCAGTGAAAAAGGTGTTATAAAGAGATCATATAAATCAATAGGAAAAAAGAATAATACCTCAACAGAAAAACATGAGCGAAGAGTGGGAATACATTAGAGATGAATTAATACAAAGTTATAGAATGTTCAATGCTGCAAATATCAAGGAAACATAAAAGGAAAATGACATGCCAGCACTCACCCTCCCCTCATTCCAATTTACAAAGATTTAAAAGCACAGTCTATAACTTCTCTCTTTAATTTTGAATTTAAGTTCTCATTTCTGTAAAATTTCTTTAATAGGTCAAATAACCAGAGACCTCTGGGGCAGGGGGAGGCCATGAAGGCAGGTGTGATAGTTAATTTTATATGTCAACTTGACTAGGCCATGTTACTCAGATATTTGCTTGAACACTAATCTAGATGTTTCTGAGAAGGTATTTTTTTTTTTGGATGAGTATTAACATTTAAATTAGTAGACTTTGTATAAAGTGGATTGGCCATTCAATTAGCTGTACGCCTTAAGAGGAAAAGATTGATGTCCCCTCACCCATGAGAGGGAGGGAATTCTGCCAGCAGACAGCCTTCAGTAAGTTGCAACTCTTCCCTGAGTCTTCAGCCTGCCAGACTTTGCTGCAAATTTTGGATTTGGCAGCCCCCCATTTGTATGAACCAACGTCTTAAAATATTCTCTGTCTCTGTCTCTGTCTCTGACTGTCTGTCTGTCTGTCTCTCTCTGTGTATACACATATATATCTTATAGGTTCTGCTTCTCTAGGCAATTCTGACCAATACAGCCGGGATCTCAGGAAGGCAAATATAGTTGTTTCATTAGCAATGACTCATTTTGATAGGACTTGATGTGAAAAAAATCAGTTTCATTCATTTTTATACTATTCAAAATTTTTATCATTTTCTACCCAAGAACAAGGTCTACTGCCATCCCACCTTAGTACAGAAGGTTACAGTTGTAACAATGACAGTTGTTCTTGGGGTCCTATTGAGATAGGGAACTGGCAGGCATTGTTTAACTGAGTCAGGAAGTCTCAAAACAAAGTCTCAAACCACCCTGATCAAAATGGGATGTAAGTCAGGAGGTTTCAAACTACCCCAATCAAAACAAAGTGGGGGCAGAACAAGTTCCAAACAGTTAGAACCAAGATGGTGGAGAAATTGACTGCTTCTTGACCTTGCAACTTCATTATACACTCATTACCATAAAATCTTTGTAAGGAAACCTCCCATTCCCATTATGCACCTGATGCATGACAGTTCTGGAGTGCCCATATTTGGTCAAAAGAAGGGCGTCACCCTAATTCTAGGAAAAACCACCCCTTTCCAAGAAATAACATGAATATTCTTCCCCTTGTTTAGCCTATAACTGAGCTGTTGCTTAAATAAAGGGACTAAAGGAACCATGGGGCAGGTTCTTCTCTGTAGGGAGAACTAGCCTTTACCCTGTCTGAGGAGTAGATTTCTGTACTTCTTGAATAAAACTTGCTTTCATTTTACACTGTTGACTTGCTCCTGAATTCTTTCTTGTGCAAAGCCCAGGACCCACTTGGACTTCAAGAGATTTCCAGCATTGGGAATTACTTTCCTGTGTCACTATGGTGCAGGCTTTACAACATATCCTGTAAATAATATATACATTCAAATTTACTTACATGTGGTCATGAGAGTTAATATTTACTTCTCTGACTTAAAAAAGTGGTTCCAGACTTTTTCTTAACAGGTGACGTCTTGTAAATGAAAATTTCAAGCTAAGGTTCAGGTATTCATTGAATATGTCTTTTCCCCCAGCCATTCCTTAACATTGGCCCTTGGAGGTGAAAAAGTATACAGTAAATCACATTGTGATGCTGGAGGGAGTATGGGACATCCAGCAGTGGCACTTCTCACTGGTTCGCACGATAAGATCTGAAGGAAGCTAAGAGATATATATACTCAAATGGGGCTGAGGATGGGTGTAAGGAGGAGGATCAAGGAATTCAGGGCCACCCCCAAAATTCTACCTGAGTCTTAATTAGGGAAATTCATTTGAGTGCTGAGGGTCAGGGGACCTGACTTGAAGTTTCTTCTGCATCATCAACATACCATTTTTACTAAGACCTCATGTTGATTTGGTTGGGTTTGGGGAGGGAGTAAGTTAGGGAAATTTGTTGGGGGATTAAAGATCTTCCAACCCAGTCTTAGGCATTGCCCCTGAAAAATGAATCAACATACAATAAAGTTATACATGTTTAATAAAAATGTGCATTGTATTCTGCCATTTATGGACAGATTTAACAAGGATAAAATTGCTATAATAATTATCCATTGATTGCCCTATGCAAGTCACTGTTGCGAAGGATAAAGAGACAGTAGAGTGTCACCAAAGTCATCTGTGAATTTCTCTTCTACCTTCTGCTCTGACTGAAACCTTTCTCTCCCTCATGACACTGCTTTCTCTGTAGTCTCTCAAGTATTGATTTTTCCTTTTTCTTCCTACATCCTTAATGCTGGCACAGCTGAGCCTAGAGTGGTGCAGATGTCCTACTTGCTCATCACTGACTCTTTCACTCTTGTCCCTCAACCCTTTATAAAACCATAACATTTTGAAAATCATTGCATCACTCATTACCTCCCTTGTTTAGTCATCTTGTGCTTACCCAGGTTACAAATGGTTACTTCTGAAAGATTTTAGCTCTTGGCTCACTGTCACTCCCTCCAATATTACTTCATTATAATTTCTGGTATTTCCAAAACTATGTAGACAATTCTTCTGATTTCTTAGATTCTTGGTTTCTTGATCCTTTAAACATGCCCTCTAATTTACTCAGCCTTCTTTCTTGGGTTATACTGATAACATTGTCATTACCAATAATAATCTAATAATCTATTGTCTTAACTTCAAATATCCCAGTCTCTTAGTTGCAACTATTAACTTGCAGCTCATTCTCTCCAGTACTCAAACTAAAAAATCCTTCAAACCAACTGGAGTGTTCAATCCTTTCATTCTATCATTATAAATCTCATTGTTAATCACTATAATTATTCTCTTGCATACATACACACTGTGTTTGTCTCACTGTATGTACTTGGTTTCTTAAATATCAACTTAAGTCCTATTCTATAAGTCACGAAAGAAAAAGAATTTTTGTTCCTAAACCCTGAAATAGGTAACTATAGAATCAATTTAAACCAGTCCCAATCAATCAATCAATCACAGATCTACTTCAGTATTTGAGATTCTCAAAATCAATCCCTAAACTTTATCTAAAAGTCATCTGGTACCTAAATCCAATAGTTCCTATAAAATTTTCACTATCTATCTATCATCTGCCAATCATCTATACATATCTATATCTGTCAACTCTTTCCTTTGTTGCTTTATTTCAAAAACACAATGTGTTCCCTTCATTGACATGTAATGACAATCACTTTTGTTACAGACATATTTGAATGATGGCCTCTTCTGTGACACAACTCTCCACCTGTTCTAAGGCTGTACTTTTTCAGCTAGTTGTGGATGGGGAAAAATACACCACTACGATAAAAAGTTTCACTCTAAATTTATGACCACCAACCTCAAATAAGCCCTTCATGAAGTAGGGAACTAGACTATTATTTCCTGAGTTAGTTAGGTCTTCTTTATTAGACCACTGTTCTATACTTTCTCCTTTCTCCTGACATCTCCATCTCTCTTCCTCCACACTCATTCCCAACTGAACTTGCTTTCAAATTTACTGAAAAATATTGAAGCAATCAGAAAACATCTCCCACAAACTTCCGCATCCGTCTTTGCCTGAGTCAGCGCACTCTGCCCTCTCTCCTGCTAATGCGGATGTGCCCAGCAAAGGACAACCCCTCTCCTTGTGCACTTGGTCCCGCCCCCTCTCAACCTGCTCAAAGGACGGTGTCTCAGCAATTCTTCAATTCTCTATCTCTCCTGCCATGACAGTTTCCCCCTCTCTACTGGATCATTTGCATTAGTGTGCAAATATTTTTGGGAAAAAAATCCTCTCTTGATCACAATTTTCCCTCTACCGTTTCTTTATTTTTTTCCTTATGTTTGCAGCAAAATTCTTGAATTGAGGTGTCTCTACTCATGTCTCCTCTCATTTTTTATTGAAGATGCTCCAATCACATTTTTTTCACACATATAATTCTGCTAAAAACTGCTCTTATCAAGGTCACCAAAGACTTCTTTCCTACCCTGAGATGATCTCATTTAGACTAACAATTATAAACATTATTTCCATGTGACATACTCCCAAAGTAGTATCTGCAACAAGGACATTTCCCCTCAACTTCAAACTTGTATATTAATAGCTGACTTGATATCTCCACTTGAATATCTCAAATGCATTTCAAATATTACTTGTTCAAAACAAGATATTTTCCCCTACACCTCCCTCCTCTCCTTCCTTTTTTCAGTTAAAGGTAACTTCATTCTAGCTGCTCAGGCAAG
Organism: Propithecus coquereli; assembly: GCF_000956105.1. Lineage (NCBI taxonomy): Eukaryota > Metazoa > Chordata > Mammalia > Primates > Indriidae > Propithecus > Propithecus coquereli. Next base: position 3,315,779 of record NW_012150952.1, read on the forward strand.
CCAGACTGGTATCATTCTTCAACTCCTCTATTTTTCTTACCTCCTTCATCTGGTCATCAGAAAATCCTACTGGCTCTATGTTTAAAATATACCCTGAATTTGACCACATTTCACTGTTGCCACAGGCATTATCTTGATCCAAGCTACCGTAATCTCTTATCTGGATTATTAAAATAGCCTCTCTGCTTCTATCTTTGACCCCCTTCAGTCTGTTCTGAACCAAGAGGACAGAGTGATCTAAGTAAAATATAATTTAGATTTTGTCCCCGCTCTGCTCATAGTTCTCAATGGTTTTCTATCTCACTCTGAGGAAAAGCCAATGGCTTGCAAGGCACTAAATAATATGGCCCCTCATTACCTCTCTGTCCTCCTCTTCCTCTTTCTCTCCTTCATATTGGCCCTTTGCTCCTTTTATTCTTACAGATATGCTCTTGTCTTAGTGACTTACTGCATACCATATCACTGTAATATCTTCCTCCCAAATGTCCACATGACTAGTTCTCTCATATCCTCATATTCCTTCATATCTTTACTAAAAAAAAAAACTTTCTCAGCTATTTCTTCTCTTCCCACCTTATCTAGAATTCTACCTCTCCTGCAACACACATTTCCTACCTCCATTATGATTTATTTTTTCATACACTATACATTATATTTACCTTGTTTGCTATCTGTCTCCCTTACTAGGACAAGAATGTTTGTTTTATTGACTATTGTATCTCTAACATCTGAAAGACTGCCTTCCACTCCTTAGATTCACAATACATTTTTGAATAAATGATGGTGTTTCAGATTCATTAGCAGTAATATTTGTATCTTGAATTCTCATTTTTAAGGAGTACAAAAAACTTCGGAATTGATACAAACCCTACCTCATGATATTTCTTAGAACCATTGACAGAAATTTTGAGTAATCTCTCTGGAATTCCAGGTGAAGTGAACTCTCACACAAAACAATTAATCCCATGACATTGGATGACATTGATTACAGCATCACTGTCTTCTAATAATCCAGGTTAAACATTTCCCACCTCTTACCTTTCAATGTTTTTTATGCTCTTGATGTTAAGAAAACATATGAGCTTGGGATTTTTTATAAAAGGATAATGGTATTCTAAAAGGTATAGTGTGTATATAATATACATATAAAATTCAGTCTTGCAATTTTGTTATTACTTGTGATTTTTAGGTATTTTCTTTCTTCTCCCCTCTCTCTTCCATTGTGGAAGTTCCATTTCATAATGGGCTACTGATCAGACCTGTTATTCTAATGGTGGAATCCCAAAGGAAAACATGTTTCAGATGTAAAGTATTCCCCTCAGATTCCCTGGCGGTCATGGAAAGCAGGAGAAATCCTTGATGTATGAAGTCACTGTCACCATTGTCAAAGCACTGTAGTGTGGGAAATGAACCACAAATAAAATCAAACAGTATTTCTTCCAAAGCACTGAATATTCGTGAATAAACAACAATTTTTTTCATTAAAGTACAAAATATTTCAAACCAAATCTTAAATGTTTAAATGTCCAGAGAACACATCTCAGCCTAGGTGCCTGAGGTGGCAAATTTTTGGCACACTCGTAAGCAGCAGTAGATGAGAAATTAAAGACTCTCCATCAAAGTGCTAAAACTTAATTTATTTTTGGAAATATGAAATCCTCTGTAGATGCAATTTAACTTTCATAGAGAAAGGACCATAAATGTAGTTCTCTGTCCTTTGCTCTGAAGAATTAATTTTAAGGTATGAATATTTTTTTTCTTTAAGGGCTTCTTAAGCCTAAATTAAATCACCAAAAAGCCTCAATAAAGTAATATTAAAGTTGAACTGAAATCCACGAGAGCAAGACAATTTGGAGGTAGGTTAAAATTCCTTTCTTGCTCTTCAACCTTAAATCAGAGTGCTGTGTTAGGTATTGTAATGATCTAAGACAGTGTGTCATCATTCATGCCAGGCAGCATATGTTACAATTGCTGAATTAGAGAATAGCTATTCCCCCAAATTATTATTTTAACTACATAGTCATTCTCAGTTTAGATTTAGGTCAGGCACCAAAAGTTACTCCATAATCTTGGGAATGAATATCACAACCCTTGGCTCAAAGCATAATCGTCAAAGCCTCATCCAGAAATGCACTATGGAACACACAGAAAATTAAAAAAAGATTTTGATTATTGCTTAATATGGGGGAAATGAATGTGTTTATCTTTGTAAATAGCACTTGTATACCAGTGGCTCAAATGTGGCAAAGCAGCCACAGACAGTCCCAATATAAGTTGCAAAATCAAACATTCAGGCATGAAAAGTCTTTTTCTTAAGTTGTTTTCAAGCTTCATCCTTTTTTCTGCAATAACTAAAGCAAAGCCACAGTAGCTGCAGCCATTTGCATCTGAGGAAGAGATGTTTTGCTTTGGTGATATAGTTAATGAGTCTAAAAATATTCAGTATAATAATTCTGTCAAAGCCCCCACAGTCTCCTCAATGAGCGGAAGCCTGCAGGATTCCAATGGGGAGCCGAGTAATGAGCTCTCAGCGTTCGCTCCCACACCGTCCAGGCGAAATATACTCAGGCCTCTATGGTTCCACATCATTAGCAACATGAAACAAAGACACATGCTTGACTTTAATAAGCGACTAAAGTTGCTGGCTTACTAGTCTGTTACTACATGTAAACTCTGTCTCCGTATTTCAAAACAGCTCCTTGCAAAGAGAAAGCAGGGAGGGCTTTGGCAAACAGTTAGGTTTAATTTAATGTGGCAAATGATTGAGCAGAGTGGGGAAAAAAAAGGACACAGGAAGTGATGAGTTTCTGACACCAAGTCTCCCGGGCTCATTGCAGACTGCAGTTTCGCTGTTGGAGATGATGGTTACGGTGGGCTGCAGTGATCAGGCTATAGGCATATGTGACTGAGTTTTAGTTGATATTCTTGCAAGACAGGAAGTGAACAAGCTTATTTCCCACTGGGAAAGGTTCAGACATGATTAACTTGGGCATGACCAAATAGGTCAATAATATGACAATGAATTTCTATCACAATAATTAAGTGGGAAAATTTGTGTGATTTGTTCTTCTTGTTCTGCACATACCAATAATGCATTAGCATGGATTCATTTAGTTTCTTTCATTAGGTGAAATCACATAGCTACAATTTAAGATAGTGAGGGCTCAATTTGAATACTTAAAAGTTATTTCTGCAAATTATATTATTTTTCTATATTTTATTTTCAGCATAGGCTTTTGCATGCCATTGAAGAAGTGATCTGAAATCTGTCTCAACAAGCATACTAATTGCTTCAAGGCTGATATTCCCATCTAATATCAGGTCTTGCTGATATCAGTCACCTGAATGAAGGAAAAAATATTGTAGAGAATAAAATAGGCAAAAGTAAATGCATCATTTTGGGATATTAGAATTCATTGTATTTTACATGCATATGATTTCTATCAGTTATTAAAATATTTCAAATTTTCCTTAAATAGTTTCTATATATAATCCCCCAATCTTGGCACTGGAAGAGAACTCAGAAATCATAATATCTGCTATTTCAATCTATGAAGTGCTTTATTTTACAGAATTCCTCCCCAAATGTTTTTCTTAACATTAATTTTATAGGAGAGGGACCATCTTCTGGCTTTACATAATTGAACATTGAGACCTAACTATAGAGAGTTTTATTGTTTTCTTTTAAATTTCATCTTTTTGTTTTCTGCCTATGATTAAAATAATCTTCAATTTTTTTCTGCCATTTGATATATTTTCCCCACAATGTTCAAAACTATATGTTTTCTAAGTATATCTTTATAGTAGAAAATAGAAGGCAAAAATGATGGAGCAACAGCCCAATGGGATATCAAGGATGACATTAAAAGCATTAATCAATATTCTTTGCTTATGATTATGCAACTGTTCCATTTACAAGGATACCATGAGATAGTTTTATGTTTTGCAAAAATCAACCTATGCTCTACATGGCAGTTAGAAAAAACTTATTTATAAGAGAATGGAGAGAAGTTTGGCATAATTTGGCATAACTTATTTTTAGTGAATTCATATTATATTTCATGGAATACATTTTCCTTTTATAGGTTTTCACCAGTAATTTCCTAAATAAACCCATTTAGAATACTTTTCTGAGATTTGGTTTAACTTCTACCAAGCTTCAGTTTCTTCTCCTTTTGAAAAATGAGATTAGTTTCCCAATTTTAGTTATCTGATATTTCTTCCACCTGCTCCACAGCTTCTCACCAGTTACTAACATTGGTTCCTTAATCACATGGGTGCATTTTTTCAGGAAGGCTTTGCTGGGTCTAGATACTATCAGGCTTCTCATGAGATTTGGGTTCTCTTGTTATTTACCTTTTCCAAGTTTTGTAAGATAAGGCCATGGTTCATTTTTATACTACATTTTGAGTTATAATAAGTATGTAGGTTAAAAGATAAGTTTTGTTTGCTGTAACTAAAATAAAATGCTGTCATTTGATTCCCTTTCAGTGTAAAAATGAAGCATGAGCTTTTAAAGAGAAAATCACACTTTATTAGTAGACATAGATGAAAGATAAGGTATTTCACTTAAGTGTCAATATTGCCCTTTCCTAAGAAAAAGCCAGAGAAGACTATCATATACATGTGAAGATCTTGCTAATGATATAACCACTCCTATTTAGACATGCTTGTCTATGAGAAGGTCACAATGTATGAAAGCACATGACTTATTTTAAATATTCACATTCATGGAGAAGCAGTTCTGGGGTGGTGGAGTAAGGATCTCTGAAAATATGTTCCTTCATAAAGGTAAAATTTGTCAAAAATCAATTTCATGTAACTCTGGAAATTAACCAGTCTTTCAATAATCTGAGGAGTATGCATTCAAGGAAAATGGCTGAATTTCTGAAAGAGCTGTAAGCTTTACGACATTTTAGCTTCCTCTATTCCCATTCTTTTATCTCCAACTCCTTATAAACCAGGAAAACCAACAGCCTTACAACCATAGTAACTGTGAGAACCAGTTATTAGCCAATGCCGGATGCAGCAGGATGCATTTGGAGCTCTTAAGCTCTATACCCAAAGAATTGTCACTATTTGACCTGTCCAGAAACTCCTTGGAAAAAATCATATAGTCAGAGATTATCTTTATTTGATAAGATTCTTAGTTTAATCACTGTAACAAACCTATGCTCAGAGTAATTGCCTAAAACAACCAGCAGCAATTGTTTGACATCATAGTTACTTGAGAAAGTGATAATTGTTGGGGCTAGCAAGATACTGACCATAAAATTTAAAAGGAAAAACTGAAAATGAGATGTCTTTAGGGGATCTTTGAAAATCTCTGACATAATATTGGTAATCTAGAAGGCACATTTATGCACACTTACGTACAGGGCTGTTCACATGGCCAGGAAAGACATGACATGACAAGACCTCACTCTCTTACCTCTGTCTGCTCTTGAAGCTCTGCATAAGCAAGAAGATTTGCCTGCCAAGAACATTTTAGACTCTGAGCTGGTGAAACAATTCATGTTAAAATGATGGTGAAAAGTGCTACAGTCCTTTAAAAATGGTGAAATAATGGTGAAATAATTCTTAAAATAATGGTTATTTCAAAAGTTCTGCTACCTACTCCTTGGAAATATCCAGTTACCTGGGCCTAAACATGGATAAGGGAGAGCTGTACCCTGCCATATTGCTGAATGCATGTCTAATGCATACACAGAGCCCCTTGGAAACAGCTGAGAGACTTATTGGTTTAGGGGCATTAAGAAATAATTGTCAAATTATTACAGAAACACTATCTGAGCAAAGGCTTCAATAGCTGAACATGACAAAGAATACAGACTTTACAGAATTAGTCCAGGAAAATCACAAAACAAAGAGGAGCAATAATAGCAGCAATAGCAATAACAAATAACAACAAACAACAAACCTTGGGGAGAGGAAATTTGATTTCCAGAGTTGTCAAACTATTTAACTTAAAATGTAAAGTTTTCAACATCAACAAAAATTATAAGACATAGGAAGAAACAGGAAATTATGGAGAATGAGGGGAAAACATTATCAATAGAAAAAAAAAATACAAGCAAATCCCAGATATTGGATTTGCTAGGCAAAGATTTTAAATCAGCTTTTACAAATATGTTCAAAGAACCAAAAGAATCCAAGTTAAAGAATTGAAGATATGTATTAAGAGTGTTGTGCAAATAGAGAGTATCAATAAGAAAATCAAAATTATACAAAAGAACCAAATAAAAATTCTAGAGTTAAAAAGTAGAATGACTGAAATGAAAAGTTCACTGAAGGGGCTCAACAGTAGACAGAAGAAAAAAATCAGTAAACTTGAAGATAAGACAATTGAGATTATCTAGTTAGAAGAATGAAAAGGAAAAAAAATGAAGAAAAATGATCAGAGCCTCAGAGTATTGTGGGGAACCATGAAGCATACCAGTGTATGTGTAATTTCTATTGCAGAATGAGAGCAGAGTCAGAAATGAGCAGAAAGAATATTTGATAAAATAAGGAACAAAAATTTCTAAATTTTTTAGGAAAAACATTAATGTACACATCCAAGAAGCTTGGCAAACTCCAAGCAGAATAATCACATCTAGACACATCAGAGTCAAACTTCTGGAAGACAAAGATAAAGACAAAAAATTGGGGGAAAAAAAAAAAAGAAAGAGAGAAAGGTGATATCGTCACATACAGGGGATCCTCAAAAACATAGGTGACTTTTCAACAGAAACCTTGAAGGTCTGAAGGATGACAAACTCAGTTTTGAAAGATGACTGTTGACCAAGTATACTATATCTAATAAAACTGTACATCAAAAATGAAGGAGAAGTTAAACACTTCCAGAACTGCAAAAACTGAGATAGATTTATTTATTTATTTATTTATTTTGGCTAGCAGACCTACTCTAAAGAGTGTTCTTCAGGCCGGGCGCGGTGGCTCACGCCTGTAATCCTAGCACTCTGGGAGGC
>NW_012150952.1:3326239-3330692 GCF_000956105.1 Propithecus coquereli
AACTCTCAGCAAAAAGAACAGATTTAGAGGCATCATATTACCTGTCTTCCAATTATACTACAAGACTGTAGGAGCCAACACAGCATAGTACTGGTATAAAGGTAAACACATACACTAATGATACAGAATAGAGAATCCAGAAATGAAGCTATATAGCTACAACCAACTTATTTTTGATAAAGCAGACAAATAATACACTGGGAAAAGGATGCCCTATTCAATTAGTGGTACTGGGAAAACTGGATAGCCACAGGCAGAAGAATGAAACTGGATCCCCATCTCTTATGATACACAAAAATTAACTTAAGATGGATTAAAGTCTTAAACGTAAGACATAAAACCACAAAAAGTCTAGAAGAAAGCAGAGGAAAAACTCTTCTGGATATTGGCCTAGGAAAAGAATTTATGACTAAGAGACCATAAGCAAATACAACAACAAAAATAAATAAATTGAACTTAAGTAAACTACAAAGTTTACACATAGCAAAGGAAATAATGAACAGAGTAAATAGACAACCTACAAAATGGGAGAAAATATTCACAAATTATAGATCAAAGGGCTAAGACCAGGGCTAAGATACAGAATCTACAAAGAACTCAAAAATATCATCAAGAAAAGAACAAATAACCCCATCAAAAAGCGGGCAAAAGACATGAACAGATACTTTCAAAAGAAGATAGACAAATGGCCAACAAATATACAACAAAATGCTCAACATCTGTAATTATCAGAGAAATGCAAATCAAATTCACAATAAGATACCATCTTACCCCTGTCAGAATGGCCATTATTAAAAAGTCAGAAAGCAATAGATGTTCGCATGATGTGGTGTAAAGTGAACACTTACTGTTGCTGAGAATGTAAACTAGTACAACCTCTATGGAAAACAGTGTGGAGATTCCTCAAAGAACTAAAAGTAGACCTACCATTCGATGCAGCAATCCCACTACATCTACCCAAAGGAATAGAAGTCATTTTATCAAAAAGACATCTGCACCCAAATATTTATTGTAGCACAGTTCACAATTGCACAGATAAGTGCCCTTCAACTGATGCGTGGATAAAGAAGATGTGATGTACACACACACACACACACACACACACACACGCACACACACACACACACTGTGGAGTACTACTCAGCCATAAAAAGGAATGAAATAATGTCTTTTGCAGCAACTTGGATGGAACTGGAGACCATTATCCTAAGTGAAGTTTCTCAGGAATGGAAAAACAGATTACATGATCTCACTTATAAATAGGAGCTAAATGAGGGATATATATGGTCATAAAGTGGTATAATGGACACTGAAAACTAAGAAGGGGTTAGGGTAGAAGGAGGATGAGGGATAAAAAAAAATCTGTCTATTGGGTACAATCTCCACTATTCTGGTGATGGGTACACTGAAAGCTCTGACTTCAGCATGATACAATTCATCCACATAACAAAAAACACTTGTACCCCCTAAATTTTTTGAAATAAAAAAATGCAATATGACTTCATACTTATGGGGTTGGCTAAAAAAACAAACAACACAACAACAAAAACCACAAAATAAAAAGTGCTGACAAGAATGTAGAGAAAGTGGAACCCTTATACATTGATGTGGGATTATAAAATGATATAGGCACTTAGGAAAACATTCTGGCAGCTCCTCAAAATGTTAAACATATAGTAACAATAGGACTCAGCAATTTCACTCAGAGATATGTACCCAAGAAAGATGTAAAAATATGTCTACTCAGAAACCTTTACATGAATGCTCATAATACTGGTATTCACAATACCTCAAAGTGGAAACCCAAATGCTCATGAAGTGCTGAATGGATAAACCAAATATGGTATAGTCATATGATGGAATACTATTTAGCAATCAAAAGGATTAAATACGGATTCAACATCAATGAACCTTAAAAGCATTATGCTTAGTGGAAGGAGCCAGTAACAAAAGGCTATATATTGTATGATTCCATTTATATTAAATGTGCAGAACAGACAAATCCATAGAGAAACAAAATAAATTAATAGTTATAGGGACTGCATATAGGAGGGAATGTGATACAAGTGCTAATAAGCAGGGGGCTTCTTTTTGGAGTGATGACATGTTCAAAATTAGTGGCCATGGTTGCACAACTCTGTGAATATATAGAAAGTCATGAAATTGTACACTTTAAATGGATGAATTTTATGATATGTGAATTATATCTCAATAAAACTGTTATAAAAAGTCCATGTTTGCAATATAAATAACTAGAGCTGGTATAATACCACATTTCTGATTTTATGAGATACTTTTATACCAATAAAATATCTTGTTCACATACAGGTCCTCCAGAGAATCCTTAGGCAACAGTTATGATAGGAATTTTCAGTGCTACGTTACTTCTTGTCTAATTATCTGCTTTCTCGTACTCATCTCTAAACAAGTGTTGAGGGCAGAAACAATCCATCTTGCTTCCACAGTAACTAGAAATAGGCATTTAGTAAGTTTTTGATTGCAGAGTAAGTGAAAGAATGAATGAATGAACAGAAGATGAAAGTCAAATGTTAGCAGAAGATTGGTGGTGTGCCTGGAATTAAGACAAAGAAAGGCAGAGGATACTCTAAAATTAGCCCATGTAGCAAGTATAATAGATTGATTAAAAGAACCATTCTTAACACTTTTATGTAAATGTTCCTAATGTAGTGAAGGACATCATGTCAGGCTGCCATAAAGAAAACCTAGTTGAACAACAGCTTTCTTTTTTCTCATCCTAGGTTGTCCAAGATATATTGTGACTGCTAATTTAGTGACTGCTAATTTTCAGGTGGCCCTATAACTAATTGTAGGACAACCAACCTGTACAAATGATTCCTATATTGGGAGACGTACCGCTTCTTAGCTCTTACACCATATGGCATATCTTCCATTACTAACTAATAAATGAAAAAAAAAATTATTGAGCACTTACACTGTCAGATACTATGAATGATGCCTTACTTTCATAATTTAAGTGTCCCAACAATTCTATGGAGTATTCCTTCCTTCCATGTTACAGTAATGGAAACTGAGACTCAAGGCTGATTTAACTTCCTCAATGTTACAGAGCAGAGAACACAAAGAAACTCATTTTAACTCCTCTGTGTAACATCAAAACTCATGAAGACTCCTTGTAATGAAATGACTTTGGGATAAACATCAATCCATTATTCATCTGAATACCATGAACTGATATCCAGGGAACTGAAGACTCTGATAATCATTCATTTCATGATCCTCTTTACTGAGAGATCCCACTTTTAAATCTGGTGTTCCCAAACCTATCAATCTCCATGGAAGTTGTGCTGTCCTACATTAAAAAATACAGTGATATTAAAAAAAAAAACCCAAAAAATATTACTTGTGTTTTTCCTCAGATGACAAAGGATTTCAGAAAAATAATCCAGTCATAGTATAAAAATTATTGAGATTCATACATCACTATTTTTAGTCCACTAGGGTAGAACTGCTTGTGAGTACTAAGAATAATTGATTCCCTTTAAATAAAGATAAGGTTTGTATTTATAACATTCATGCTCCAAGTTTGCTTTTGTTTTTAAGGTATAAAATAATTGCACATGTATGTGATATTTTTTATTTTTTTAAAGCAATTACTGATCACAATGAAACCTTGACTGTCTGAAATGTTTCCAATTTTATAAATCAGAGAATGTTTAATATTGAAATTACATATTGAATTTCTGCATTGTTATAGCACTTTGTAGTGAAGTTGTAAAAATATGACCTCATTTCTGCCCATAGGGTGACCTACAATAAACAACTGTTTTTCTGATTTCTTAATTAAAACATCTCTAAGTTGAAAAAGGGAAAGACAGAGAGAAAACTCATTATAATATTCTTCCTATTTTAATATTCCTCATAGTCATTGTTTTTGAAGGTACCTCATAAAAATGTAACATTTTAATTAATAGATTGGACTTCGGTGGATTGAAACACTTGACGAATAATTTTCCTTTTATCTGCTTGGTATAGGCTTGAAAAATGATGAACAGTGCTCAATTTCCATAATTAACTGTCTACTACTATACATATGGACAAGAAATTCTTAAGTTACCCTTCTTCGTTAAATAAAAAAAATGTTAAGAATACTAAAAACAAAAAAAAATCTCTTAGTTAATTAATTTAAGTACATTTTAGGTTGCATTTAATGATTAAATTTATGACACCCTAGTATGCACTACTACTACTTTTAAATGATGTGTGTCTTAGTTTCAAGTGACGTCAGGATGCTATGCACATCATACGGAGAAATAGGAGTGGAATATATATGTTTGTGAGGCTCTACTGCAAAACAAGCAGGATGATTTTATCATTTCTCACATGGAATTCTGAGACTGCTGGTGTCACAAAAGCCACTGCAATAAGGCCACTGCCACCTGGAGGCTCAGAAACAGCAACTAATATTAAATAC
>NW_012150952.1:3331087-3331787 GCF_000956105.1 Propithecus coquereli
AAATAAAAAATAAATAAATAAATAAATTCAACCTCTTTGAGATTGTATCTCAGTTCTGGCTTGGCTGTCCTGTGATCTCACCTCATGTTTATTCCTCAACCTGCTACAATTGCACTCATAAAAGTCCCCAATGATTTTGAAACTTCTTAGCATTTGAACCTTTTAAACATCTACTGCTATTCAAACTTTTCTCAACTTCATTACAGTGATAAAGATTACTGCCTTGTATTCTTCTTGCCTCTTAATAGTGGCTTCCTCTTAGGCTGCTCAACTAGATCCTTCTCTCTCTTTCTCTCTCTCCCTCCTTTCTCTCTCTGTGTGTGTGTACATATATATACACACACATGTATATAAATGTATGTACACAATTTTTAAATTCTTTCTTGGTCACCAAAAAATTTATAAAAGCAATAGGTATATAATTTTTATTAATTTTAAAATTAAAACATGGTAAATTCAGGAAACATATTACAAAAACACATAAAAATTAATCACATATTGTATTACTGTCTCATAGGTCTTTGGTATGATCTTCCAATATTCTCACAGAGAAGAAGATACAGACATAATGTGCTGGTCATTTGCCCATTGCTCTCAGATCCTTTCCCACTCTTCTGGGCACTGGTTTGTGTTGTGGAGGGCTGACTCCTGCAAACCACATTAACCAGGCTTTCTCAACCACAGAAAGAAAGTGAGAAAC
>NW_012150952.1:3334947-3335625 GCF_000956105.1 Propithecus coquereli
ACCCAAAAAACAACTTTAGGATCTAGAACTAGGCAAAGGGTTCTCAGACTTGATCCCAAAAACACAATTTAAAGAAGGAAAAAATGATTCATTGGAATTATTAAAATGAAAACTTTTGTTCTGTGAAAGACTCTATTAAGAGGATGAAAAGACAAAGAACAGAATGAGATAAAGTGTTTGCAAACCACTCATCTGAGCTAACCTTGCCCACCTGGAATAAATCCCACTTGGTCATATTAATAATATATAATTCATTTTACATGCTGTTGGATTCTGTTTGCTTGTATTTTGTTGAAGATTTTTACGTCTATATTCATAAACGTTATTGGTCTGTGATTTTCTTCTCTTGTAAAGTTTTTGTCTTGTTTTAACATCAAGGTAATATTCATCTCATTGAAAGAGTTGGGAAGTTTCTCCTGATCTTCTAATTTTTGAAAGAGTTTATAAAGATTCAGTATTAATTCATACGTAAATGTGTGGTAGAATTCACTAGTGAAGCCATTTGGTATTTTCTTTGTGGAAAGTTTTTGATTATTAATTCAATATAATTACTTGCTATAGGTTCATTTAGAGTTTCAATTTTTTCTTGAGTCAGTTTTGATAGGTTGTGTCTTGCTAGGAATATGTAAATTTCATCCAAATTACCTAATTTGCTGGCATTCAGTTGATCATACTCTT
>NW_012150952.1:3336013-3338363 GCF_000956105.1 Propithecus coquereli
GTACACCCATAATATGCTGAAATAAAAAAAAAAAAAAATGTGATAAGCAAAAACGTAAGTAGGTAGTAGGTACAATATTCTTTTTTTCCTTCTTGAGTTTTATAAATTATATTTGATGGTTGAAGCAAAAATTATAACATTGTCTTCTGTGGTTTTAAATGTACTTGGAAGAAATATTTAAGACAAGTATAATTTACATGGGGAGTGCAAAGGAATGTAAATGGAGGTAAGCTTTCTGTATCTCACTTTAATAGGTAAGACGATATCAGTGGACTATTAGTTATGTATTTATAATGTCATACCTTCAGCAACCACAATTAAAGCTACACAAGAAGATTCATTAGGATACAATGTAGATAAATCGAAGTGAAATTAAAAAATATGTTTAAGTAACCCATAAGATGTCAGGAAAAAGAAAACTGAGAAATGAAAAACAGAAAACAAATAGAGAACAACATAACAAAAAAACATAGTGGACTTAAGCCCTAACATCAATATCTACATTAAATGTAAATTGTTCAAATATACCAATCAGAATATAGAGATTAGCAGGGTGAATTAAAAAGACACAACACAACTATATGCTGTCTATAGGCATCTCATTTCAAATATAATGACATAGAAAGGCTGGAAGTAAAAGGATGAAAAATGATATACCATGAAAACATTAACCAAAGGAAAGCAGGAATGACTATGTTAATATCAGATAATGTAGATTTTATGGCAAAGAAAATAATTGAAGATATGGAGGGACATTATAGAATAATAAAAGAATTAATCCATTAAGAAGATGTAGCAGTCCTAAATGTATATGAACCAAAACCAAAGCTGCAAAAGATGTGAAGAAAAAACAGATAGAAAAAAGAGGTAGAAGAATCCACAAGTATACTTCAAGATTTTAGTACCCCTCTCTCAATAATTGATAGAGCAACTAAACAGAAAAGAGGAGTATAGAGAAGGATAGAGGATAGAGAAGAACTCAGCATCATCAAACAAGAGGATTTAATTGACAGTTATAGAACATTCCACCAAACAAGAGCAAAATACACATTTTTTTGAGTGCCCATGAAACATACACTGTGATAGACCATATTTTGGATCTTAAAACAAACCTTAACAAATGTAAAAGAGTTGAAATCATACAGAATTGTGTTCTTCAACCACAGCTAGAATTGAATAACAGAAAGATAACAGGAAAATCTACAAACACTTGGAAAATAAACAATACATTTCTAAATAATTCATGGGTCAAAGAGGAAGTCTGAAGGGAAGTAAAAAGAAGCACACTGAACTGAATGAAAATGAAAATACAGCATATTCAAATTTGTGGGACACAGCTAAGGCAGTGCTGAGAGAAGAATTAATAGCCCTAAATGCATACATTGGAGAAAGAAAAGCTCTCAAATCAATAATCTTAGTTATCCAATCCCCCAAGGAACTAGAAAAATAAGTTAAATAAACCCAAAATAAGCAGAAGAAAAAAAACCCCATAAAAACAGAAATCAATAAAATTGAACACAGGAAAACAACAAAATCAATGAAATAAAAATCTGGTTCCCTGAATATACCAATAAAATAAAACCTCTAGCAAGACTGACAAAGAAAAAGAAAGAAGACACAGACTTACACATACCAGAAATGAAACAGGGGATATATTACTACAGACCCTATTGACATAAAAAAAAATGATGAAGAAATACTACAAAGAGCTCTACCTATGTAAATTAGACAATTTGGTTGAAAATAACCACTTTCTTAAAAGGTTGAACTACTGCAATTCACATAATATGAAACAGATTATTTAAACAGCCATATAACTATTAAGAAAATTGAATCTATAATTTTTAAACTCATAGAATAAGAAATTTCCATGCACAGATGGTTCCACTGGAGAATTTTACCAAATATTTAGGGAGGAATTAAAACCAATTTTATACATTTTCTGTGTTAATTTTCTATGGATACTATAATAAAAAATCACAGACTAGGTGGCTTAAACAACAGAAACTTATTTTTTCACAGTTCTGGAGGCTAGATGTCAAGGATCAAGGTGTTGGCAGGATCAATTTTTTTCTGAGGCCCCTCTTCTTGGCTTGCAGATGGTTGCTCTCTGTGTGTCTCCTCACGTGGTTTTTCCTCCGTATGAGTACATCCCTGATGTCTCTGTTTATCCAAATTTCCTCTTCTTATAAGGACAGAAGTCATATTGGGTTAAGGACCATCCATATTACTTAACTTCAATTACTTTTTTAAGGGCTCTATCTCCAAATATAGTCACATTCTAAGGCACTAGAGGTTAGACCTTCAACATATGAATTTTGGGAGTACATAATTCAGTCTATAACTTTTT
>NW_012150952.1:3350863-3351554 GCF_000956105.1 Propithecus coquereli
ATTTCATTTATTGATTTTTCCATGTTTCATATTGATAGGTCAATAAATTAGATATACTTGTATTTTTTTAAAAAAGCGTGTTCAGACTTATGCTTCTGACTCATTGCCTGCCAAGGAATTCCAAGTGACTTTGCAAAAGAACAACTAAAACCTAGAATGTCATATTCTTTGGCACACTGTAATCTCACAGGAGGTATTGAAGGCCTCGAAGAATCTTTCCTACTATCTTAAAAGAAAAATTAGAGCAGTGAAAAACTGGGGTTTTCCCAAAGCCCGAGTCATGGGCAGTGAGGAAGGGTGAAGTTGTCTAAGAAGAGATGCTGGTAGTATCATTGAAACCAGGAAATGGAATCTTAAGACTAATTAAAAGTGGAGGAGGGAACACTGGGACTCCCATGCACCTCTGGCTAATGAAAGAAACTGCACATCCCTTTTGGGGGAAGACTTCTTTAATCCTCAACATATGCCAAAGGACTCCACCAATTAAGTGTAAGCAATGATCTCACAATCAAGGATTACCAAAAACACAAGATGGCAAGTCAGCCAAAACAATGAACAACATATTTAAATGGCCCCAAACTCATATTTTTAAATTGTAAGATACAAAATACAGAAAAGATGTGTATAAAGTATTTTTAAAAATTTAGTTCACAGTCATAAAGATGACCAGTCAAGAAAAGAATATTGAGTG
>NW_012150952.1:3353202-3354361 GCF_000956105.1 Propithecus coquereli
CTGCACATTACATAATCATTTAATATATGTTACATAAATAATACTTATATGATATAAAGGGCATTTCATTTTCTGTACATGGATATAAAAATGAATAACATCTTGGTCTTGCTAAAACTCAGGGAGTGGGCAGTGACTTAAAAGAGGGTGTGGAACCTAATACATGTGTATTTAAGGTCAGCTGTTGGAGAATGTATGAGTAAAAATGAGGTAGATGTCCTTAGAGAGGACCAACTCTAACTCCTGAGGCTTCTAGAGAGGGGACATCACTTCTAGAGTACAGGGGAGAATATTTATAAAGGCAGAGGAAGTGGGCTTTGACTTCTGGCTTCTAGA
This sequence comes from Propithecus coquereli, assembly GCF_000956105.1. Taxonomy (NCBI): domain Eukaryota; kingdom Metazoa; phylum Chordata; class Mammalia; order Primates; family Indriidae; genus Propithecus; species Propithecus coquereli. Next base: position 3,353,539 of record NW_012150952.1, read on the forward strand.
GTAGAGTTTGGATATATGGAGGTGGAAGGAAACATTATCTGAGTCAGAATGAATAAGCTGAGCTTAGGCAAACAGATAGGAAAGCAGAAATCCCAGAGTACAGCTAGTGGAATGCTTGGCCAAAGAGAAGGGAAAGTAAGAGTGAGTGAGTGATAAAGCTCAAACACATGGATGGGTAAAGAAAATGTGGTTTGTCCATACACACACACACACACGCACGCACACACATATTGTAATATTCTGCCACAAAAAGAAGAAACTCCTGTCATTTGTGACAACCCAGATAAACCTTTCATTATGCCACGTGAAATAAGCCAGACACAGAAAGACAAGGACTGTAAGATCTCACATTTACATGTGGAATCAAAAAGAATCAAACCCTTCGAAGCAGAGAGTAGCAAAGTGGTTACCAGGGGCGGGAGGGTGGAGGAAATGGGAGACGTTGGTCAAAGGTACAAACTTTCAGTTACAAGATGAACAAGTTCGGAAACCTAACGTATAGCATGAGTTGTGATGAATGTGTTAATTGATTTGACTGTGGTAATCATTACAGAATATATATCAAATCGTCACACTATATACCTTGAATATATGCAATCTTTATTTGCCAATTAAACATTTAAAAAAGAGTTAAGTTTGGACCACAGTATGGGGAAAAAATAAAGCAGTATGGGGAAAAAATAAAACCAAAAAATAAGAAAGGCATATATTCTGACATTTTTTGAGATTGATTAAAAACAAAAATTTTCAGAGATTTACTGAAGTTCATTTTGCAGCAGCATTACAGCAATAATAGGGATTTAAAGAAACTTTACATGCCCTG
>NW_012150952.1:3354806-3355351 GCF_000956105.1 Propithecus coquereli
GTAATGTTTAAATGTGGGGATCTATGCTATACGTGTGATTATTTGAATTTCTCTGTCCCCTGGGGAGCTAGTGGCACTTTAATTGTTGCAAACTATGCAAAAATTAGAGTTGAACAGAAAACATAGCTAGCTGTTTTCTCAAGAAAAGCATGATCATTTTATATACCTACAGGTAGCAAAGCAAAAATAGATCATATTACCAGGGCAAACAATTATAGACATTTTATTTCTAAAAGTTTTATTTTTATGATATGCTCTAAAATGCTGGAAATTCAACATGGTTAAATTAGCTTGAGTGTGTAGAATCAGAGAGAAGTACGGATAAATTGGAAAGCTATGAATAAGATATCTTGTCATATCTTAAAAGTATATGAATGTATCAGGGAAGCTTAAAGTTGGACTACAAAGCAGAGGATATGTCATAAAAGTTTAAGATGTTATCATGTATCTTTAATTTCTCATATCTTTAAATATTGGTCTTTATTTCATTTATTGATTTTTCCATGTTTCATATTGATAGGTCAATAAATTAGATATACTTGTAT
>NW_012150952.1:3355401-3358125 GCF_000956105.1 Propithecus coquereli
GGCAAGTCAGGATTGTGGTAACCTTTAAGAAAGAAAATGGTTTCTGAGAAAATGTATGATGGGGGCTTCTGGGATGTTAGTAGTGTTCTTTTTATTGGCTCAGTTTGTGGTTACATGATTATGTTTCTTGGAACTGTAGAACTGAGATCCCTGTTTCTTTCTGGCTATTATCAGAGTTTTCTCTCAGCATCTAAAGGCCACCCTCAGGCTTCAACCACATAGTCCTCTCACAAAGTCACAGTTCCCTTTTTTAAAGCCAACAAAAGAATCTCTTGTTATAAAGAGTTTTATATAATGTATTTAATCAATGGAGAGTATCCCACCACAATCTCATATTCTTTCCACATTCAATACACATAGGGTGTGTTCACAAGGAGGTAGGAATCTTGGAGCCCTCTTACAATCTGCCTAGGAAATAGCTTTACAATTATTTGTGCATTTTCTTGTATGTATGCATACTTTTAAATTTTTATTTAAAATGTCAGTAAAAAAGTGCTACCATAGGTGCTAGTACAGGTTGTTAGGGAAAATATATGGCTAGTTAAGGCAATCTGCGGCTCATGGAAGGTTTCTTAGAAGGTTGGGTTTCCCAAGGAGGAGACTTTATATGCAAAGACCTGGAAGACAAAACAAGGTGCCTTCAGTGAACTGAAAATACTTCAGTTTGGGTAAAGACTTTGAGGTGGGATTTGACAGAGGAGAGACAAACGGCAAGGCTGATCACATTTCTCCTCTGTTTTAAACCTTCAATACCTTAGTATTGGGATAAGATCTGACATCCTCAGTAAGGCTTCTAAATTCTCTTGCACCTTTCCTTAGCTTAATTTTCATTAAGCACCTCTGAATTTGGAAAATCAGACCACATTGGCATTCCCATCATTTCCTTTAAAATGTCAAGCTCTCCTCTGCCTTAAGGACTTGGAACACACTGTTCTTTCCCTGTTAACCCTTCACATACTTGAATCTCAGCTTAGATGTTTCATTCTAAGGAATTCCATCCACTGTGTTCTCTTTTATGGTCTCTTGTATTTTCCCTTATTTCTGTTTTCATAATTTTTTTTAAAGATTATAAATGAAAGAATAGTATCACTCTCCTCCAACAACCTAGAAAAGGAATGGATTTGGGGTGGTTCCTTGGGAAAAGATTTAATGTATTGTGTGAATGTTTAATTTTTGTGTTCATAGAGTTAAAAGGATGCATTTTTTTTAAAATTTGGCTTTGACAAAAATATTTCTTTTCAGCCTCACAAATTTAGACTGTGTTGCCTCCAAGTGAAAAATGCCATTGAGTAGAATGTTTTCAATGTTTCTGCATCTTCTTCTCACCTGAGTGTTTTCTGAAAGAACCCAACATTTAACTCCTTCCCTCCCAGCTAGCTTAAGGAGTAACTCTACCTTTACTTTTGTTCCCCACCCTACCTGCCTCCTCCAGGCTCAGTCCATCAATTGTTACTTTTTTCTATTCTACCTCCTTTTTAATTGAATTCCTTTCCTTAGTACATAAGAGTGCTCAACCTCTCCCAACCTAAAATAACACATAGCAAAAAGCAGCTCCCTTCAACCTAGAATCCTTTCTAGTAATCAATCTGACTTTCATTTATCTTTCACAGCCAGATTTCTTCGAACAGTGGGCTGTATTCTTTATATTTTCTTTGTTTGGATTCTCTTCTAAAGCCATTTAATCTGTCTTTATATGCAAGGCTTACAATGGTATTTTTCAGTACAATACAATCTTTTCAATTCTTATCTTAGTTGGACCTCTAATTTTTTCACACCATATGTTCGTTCTTTCAGATTGTTATCTAACCCCATGACTTATTCTGCTAATAACACATTAATTGAATCCAAGACATTTTCTTGTATTCGGCTCAACTGTATTTGCTGTTCTAAACTTGCACGTGTGTATGTGTGTATATACATACAGGGTACTAGAAATCACCTTCTGTTTATCAAACCACACCTAAAATTCAAGAAATGTCATCACCATTCCCTCCAAACCTGCTCTTCTTCTTACTAAACCACATTTAGAATATCACTTACGTCCTAAGCAGGAAACCTGGGAGTCATCCTAAGCACCCTCTCCCACACTTTGTATTTCCAGCTTAGACTCATAGATTTTACCTCTGAATTGTATCTCACCTCCATCCTCTCCTTAGTGACACTCATTACATTAGGCCCTCATTATTTCTTGTCTGTGAAATTTTTCAAATTATCCAAACAGAACTCTTTTCCCCTCTAACGCAACTTACTAAGTCACCTCACAGGGCTCTTGCTAAAATGAAAGCCTTATCTTGTCACTTCTCTGCTTAATGTCTCTTTATGGAAACCAGTAAATTTTATGATAAAGTCAAACTCCTCAGGTCAGCATATAAAACCTTTCTCGATTGTGTTCCTGATATTCCTGTAAGTTCCTGAAAACTGTAGTGATATTTCTCATCTTTGACCTTTATATTTGCTGCCTCTTTTTTCCTGTACTTGTTCCAACTTTACGGATGTAGCTAACCCTGACTAGTCATTCAAGGCTGGGAAAAACTGTCACCTTTTCCAGCCAGCCTTTATTGCCTCCCCGGACGGATTTGCGTGCTCCTCTGTTCTCATAGCATTTTCATGTGTGTAAAATGATTGCACAGTATTTTAATTGTTGCAATATGTGTCTAGATCTCTACTAGCCTGAAATCTTGAAAATGTTTAAATTCCTTTCATAAGGCATGGTGGCTGGCATAT
>NW_012150952.1:3360055-3360634 GCF_000956105.1 Propithecus coquereli
GGATTATAGAAATCTGATTGGGGGAAGGCATCCTAGAAAGGGAATGTCATGAACAAAAGTCCAGAGCAGGAGACAGAAAGGGGTACGAAGAGAGCTACACACAACTCAGTAATGCAGGAATATACAGTGTAAAGCTGAGTGGCAATGGTTCAAATTAAGGTTGAGAGTCTAGTAGGGGCCAGATGATAGAGGGACTTTGGATTTTGGAAAATCACTGAAGGGCTTTAAATAGCTGTGAAGAGGGAGCTATTGAAAAAAGTTAAGGCCAGACACAGGAAGACAAAATAGGAAGCTATTGGGGTGAATTCAGATGAAAAATGATGACTAAGATAATGATAATAGTGATAACTAAGAGAGGCAGTAGATTCAAAACTTGTTTAGGATGTATATTATAAGGACTTGAAATTACTGAGGCTTATGTTTGAGTGGAGGATAGTTTTTAGGGAGACTAAGAGCAATGCATACAGTGGACAAGGCAGAATCAGGAGAGTATAGTTCTTCTGGAATCAAGAGGACGTCACTATAATGATAAGCAGCATCTTAAACCCCAGGTACCAGCATCGAATACTGCAGAGAGGC
>NW_012150952.1:3362494-3363001 GCF_000956105.1 Propithecus coquereli
ATATAGCATATAATACATTAGAAACAAAATATAATGACACATTAAAAAATTTACTATGATCAAGTGAAGGCTATTTCAGGATTTTAAAGAATACTAAAAAGTAGTAATCCATTAATAATATCCAATGCATCAGTAGATCTAAGGAGAAAATAACATTAGCCTTTCTACAGGTGCTGGAAAATCATGCAAAAAAACACATTACTAATTAAAACATTCAATAAAAAAGAATTGTTACTTCTTAAATTGATAAGTTCATTCCTCATCCCCAAATTCAGAGTTTCTCTTAATGAGAGAATACTAGACACACTCTCAGTAAAGTAAAGATAAGGAATTTAACATGATCAGACTTGAGGAAATAATTGGAAAGGTAAAATTTGTCAAAGAAGTTAAACATACTTGTAAATTATATAAGACTATGCATAGAAAATCTGAGAAACTCAACGAAAAAAAAAAGGCCATCATATTAGAGAATTCAGTAAGCATCAAGATACAAATTTAACACAACTC
>NW_012150952.1:3363271-3364388 GCF_000956105.1 Propithecus coquereli
GTGATTAAATGAATCCATCCTTATAAAGCGGTTAGAATAGTGTGTGGCACATTTTAAGTCCTATTTTAGCATTTGTAAAATTACACTTCACATAGTTAAGTCTCCTGGTTTGCATGCTAATTGGCTATTTTATATCTTGAAAACAAAATAATTTCATATAAATTAAATTGCCAGAGTATAACTCAAAAGTCATCATATGCTCCAGGACACTGTCATTCTACTCCCAGAAAAGTGTTTCAAGTACCTCTGGAATCAGATTAAAAAAGAAATTATAGCATAATGCCAATGCTAAGATTTTCTAGCAATTATGTATATATGATATTTAAAAGGCAAATTATATACTCTAGTTACATTCAGCACATTTTATCCTCTTCCCAAATTTCTCACCATTATTTCAGTTTAATTTAACAGTTAACCTCAAAATCATATGGTACTAGACAATATGCTAGAAGAAGACAAAACAAAATTGTATTTATAGATGTTGAGAATAATAGTTAAGAGCTTAGAATTTGGACTCAGAATTTTCTAGACTGGTCTGCTTTTAGCTATATATATTTCTTGGGAAAATAAATTACTTAACCTCTGTAAGTCTAAATTTCTTTTCTGTAAAATGGTAATAATAACACCTTATTACACAGAGTCCTTACGAAGACTAAATCATGTATTTATAGAGTTTAAATAATATTTATATAATACCTGATGCCTGAAGTGCTTAATAAATGATCTGCTATGTTAAAGTCATAGTAAATGACCAATAAATGGTAACTTAAGCTCTGGAGACAGATTTATTTTGTGTAGCTGAACTTGTCTCAAGTATTGAACGTAGTGCTGAGCACGTAGTAGGTGCTTAATAGAGATTTGTTAACTAACAATTTAGAGTTGTTGAATATCTACTTTGCCAGGTCCTATGCAGAGTGCTTGGGGGAACAAATGATACATTCATTTTTATCTATTACCATGAGAAACTTACAGTCTAATGCTCATGAAAATCTGTGCTAAAAGTTTAATCTGAATTGCTTTGGCCTTCATGTGTATGAATTCTGATCTTGATGAGGCAATTCTAGCATATTTACATACAGTTAAAATATTAGAGTCTTCTCATTTCCTCTAATAAAAA
>NW_012150952.1:3364499-3365064 GCF_000956105.1 Propithecus coquereli
AATTTGCTTTTTATATAAAAGTAACTTTCATCCTTCTAAATGTAAAAGACACCTTTGAGGGTCAAAGTTCATAAGATGGGTAGATTACATGTGTTAGCAGTCGAATTCTGTTCCCCTAAAAAGATATGTTGAAGTCCTAACCCTCAGTATCTCAGAATATGGAATCTTATTTGGAAATAGGTTCTTTACCAAAGTAATCGAGTTAAAATTAATGAAGAGGACACAGAAAGAAACTGGCCAATTATGAGCCAAGGAATGCCTGAGACTACCAAAAGCTAGGAGAGAGGCCTGAGACAGATCCTTCATTAACACTTTCAGAGGGAGCGTGGCCCAGTTGACACCTTAATTTTGTACTTCTAGTCTACAGAACTGTAAGAGAATAAATTTCTGACTTTCTAAGCCACCCAGTTTGTGGTACATTGTTACAGTAGCACTGTAATGATGGGCTTATAATGTAATACAATATGCTTCAAGCATTCTTAGTTTTCTAGTAATAACTTGTGATAACTATATTGTATTATGGTAGAATATCCTAGAAGTTTCTAGGAGCAGCTCTAGCATTAGA
>NW_012150952.1:3365114-3365514 GCF_000956105.1 Propithecus coquereli
CATAGATATTTTTTGACAGTTTCAACAAATACACATAATTATTTTGTAAGTATTGCATAATGGTACACACAACTGTCTTCTGTCTTTATGCTACTTTAAAAAAATCAACTGAAAAAGCAAAGATGTCACAACTTATCCTACTCTCATTGCTTCAGTCAGCTAAATAATCAGAGCAGAATTGGGAGAAAAAAATACAAACAGCACAATAAAGAAAAAGTGAATTCAAACCTCAGGCTTATGATGTCCCAGGGCAGATATTACTTGCTCTGGTTTGTCTAAGTTCATTCCTTCCCTTCCATAACTTCTGTGTTTCATAGTTTTAGCTAATATGGTATAAAGTGGTAGCCTATATTTGGGGGGCTTCATTTTTGTGATATATGTGCATTTCACTGGCTATATT
>NW_012150952.1:3366018-3366311 GCF_000956105.1 Propithecus coquereli
AATATTGCTTTCAATAACTTGATGAATATTACAGGATAAAGCAAATAAGTAATTATATTAATATGGTTGGAAACCAAAATTTGCACTACAAAAGAGAAAAATAGAATATCGAAGAAGTTAAATAAAATTCTGTAATGTTAAATGTTAACTACAAATACAATACATACCTATGAGTTTAATTTTAAAAGTATATCTATCAATGGTTTCCTAGATACGTGCGACGAAAGGGTCTAAGAGCAGTAACATTCCACTAGTAATAAGCTACTAGCACCCAGTTCTTAATAGCTAAATAC
>NW_012150952.1:3368356-3387727 GCF_000956105.1 Propithecus coquereli
AAATAGCTTACAAATATTCTTTCATTAGTTCTGAATGTAACTATTTTATTCATCATACTTTTTCAGAGAAATATAGATAGGTTCCTTATCTCATAAGTTGTTACATTTTCCAAGGTGTGTTTAATTTTGGAGGTCAAATGAAAAAATGATGCTGAACATTAAATTTACAATAGAAACTTCTTAAGTTTGAAATAGCTTACAAATATTCTTTCATTAGTTCTGAGTAGTCTTGAAAGATAAATAGCAGACATGATTATTTTCATATAACAGATAGTGAAATTATTAATTTAAGATTCTAAGGAGAATTTGAGGCACTCAGTGGCCTGGACAAACAGAAGAATGAATTAGAACTCTAGATAATATAAAGGAAATAAGTAGAAGAGCAGGCGATGAAAACAAGCAAGGAAATAAACAAACAAACCCAAACATTATGCAATGCAGAGTTAACCTGGAAGCCCAAATAGGTCAATATGCTTCATTTCGGATAAATTTTTATGATATCTACTTAACAGTCTTGTGGATTGAGGAGCTACTGTGTCTTCTGAAATAACCTATCTTATTTCCAGAGAGTAATGAGGCATTTGGAGAATATGTTCATTGATGTATGAATTCACCAGAATGGTCATCAAAAAAGACCTGGAATTTCTTTTTCTCTATGCAGACCTAGCTTATGGCTCACTTGTAAGATATGAATAAGCTTTCTAAAAGCTCCATCTATTTAAGTGCTTAGACTTCAGTAGTTTGGCTTTTACTGATTACTAATGCTTTTTACACTTCACATTCATTATTTGAAACAAAGTTACAGTCAGTTACAATATAGATAAATATTAACACTGGATTAAAAAGCATTTCAAGAAAGAAATGAAGAAATGAAAGAAGGATGCAGGATGGCAAGTATCCTTCTGACTTAATGAGATCATAACAATAAGTACTTCAAAGGCTCCTTCTTGCAGAGACAGAAAAAATAAAGCCGCTTGTGAAAGTAGTCTTCTCACTTTTCTATAAATCCAAGTGGACCTGAATTTATGTGACACTCACTCTTCAAATAAATGTTTTCTAGAGACATGGAGATTCAGAAAATGCTTCAACAGCAATAACTGGGATGGACGCTGTGTTGTAATAATTTGGATACACTTGACTAATGCAGTTATTTGCAATGAGGTTGGCTCAGTGCCCAAAGCAGTGAGCAAACAAATATAGCTCGACAATTGTTTCAAGCCTTCCGAGACAGCCAGAGAGATTTTTGTTCAGTCCAAGGGGGCCAGTGGTCACTGCTGAGGACTCTGGTCAGCAAAGCCTCCTAAGATAGATTTTTAAAATAGTCTTTGTTAAATTCACCAATGTATTTTATGTAAAAATGCTGGTGAGGCACGAGCGTTTTTAATCAAATTAGTATGCAACATAAGGCAGCTGTGTATTCAAATGGGTTTTTTAGCAATTTGGTTGTTTTCCTTATAATAACAGGAAAGAACATTTTGATTTTGAAGGTGACAGAGGCAATATTACCAGAATTAAACAATCCGAATTAGCTTTTTCATGAAATGTAATATGTTTTATGCTTTTAGATGGGATGCTCCGGTGCTTTCAGATGAGCCTTCCACTGTCACAGTCAATGACCAGGAACAGAATAAGCTCTGGAGGTAGGATTATCCTCAAATTTAATTTTTTTTAGAAGAAGCTAATGGCAAATGTTTCTAGCAAACTTTAGGTTCATCTATGTTATAACTAGAGAACCAAGACAGGATATTAAAAGAACAGATAAGTATAAAATTAGTAAACAAAGTTTGACATTTTGCTTATTCTACGAATTTAATGCTGAAAATGAATATAATCCCTAAAACCATAAACAGCATGCATGTCAGACAAAAGCTGCAAAATTTCATTTCTTTGTCAACTTAGGTAAATTCAGAACTCTAGTACATAAGAGGGTAAAACAAGATTAAAATTTTAACTTTAAGTTATATGATAACAATTTTTACTACAGAGAGTTTGCAACAAGGCTGATTAAACATGCAAAGAGAGGCTATTTTTGTTATTTCTACACTTTGTATTGATTTGTATTCAAAAGAGCAGCATTTAGAGTCTAACCATATAACTATAAAGAAGGAAAATTCTTGTTCATATTGATCAAGAGGAACAAAACCCCAGAGGAAGAGAAAAACACATATGCAGTGTTTAAGTAATATTGGAATTGTTGAAATGAATAGCTCCTATAAAATCACTTATTATTATCCAAAGTTAGCCTGTGTGGTTTTGAAAATGACAAAGAAGTTTCTGTGCTAGTCCCTCATAAGCTCTTTGTTTCATCGATCTTTTAGGAAGCAGGATTTTTTGACTTCTTAGCAACTAGAACAACCTGTTATTAACATATATTTTGGTAGGGAGAGGTACTGCTGATAAAATAATTTTGAAATTTCTGATAATGGCAAGTAATTTCCTTTCTTCATCTTCAGGAAAAGGTTGTCTAAAAGTCCTTCCCTAGAAGATGCGTATGTAGGAACTTTTCACCCTAAGGCTGGACAAATAGTGATTAATGTCAATAATTGCAACATAGCCTAGGAGCCATGTGATCTAGCTTCAAAAGGAATAATGTCTGCCTAATAGAATAATAAGTGCATGCACTGGGGACCACATAGATGCTCTACAAATATTAGCAAGAGAAATGTGACTAAAGCAGGCTCCTAGTGTTCTGGATGAAAGGATTTTAAAGCCATCTGGTGTCTGGACATCAGCCTGAAAATCACAGGCTTCGATCCATAAGATAATCCATTTACACAGTCTACATACTGAGATGGCTTTCTCCACGGATTTGTTCCATTGTCCCAAATCAGTCCCTGTAACCTGTGGAAAGGTCTAATGTCACCTAGACAATAGTAAAGAACCACTTATTATTTCATTTACGGGACACATTTATTATAGTGATTCAAACAGTCAAGGGCTCCATACTTGGAGAAAGAAACAGACTGAAATGGTAGACTAATGTAGGTAGTACTTTGTGATGGAACCTGTATTTTCTTTATGAAAAAAATGAAAACAAATCAAGAATATGCTCAGTTGTATACCTTGGAAGAAGGGCAAATAGCTCCAAAATGAGAATTTCCAGGGGAAAGTGTAATATCCAAGGAGAATTTTGAAATTCAATCAACATTTACTGATAATATACATCAGTAGAGACAAAAAAATAAGTTATGGGGGTTTCTGCCTTCAGAGATTGAAGAGTCAAAAAGAGAAAAAACATGCACAAATGAAACAACCTAAGTGTGTGGTCGAAGCAGTGCTGAAAATAGAAAACGAATGCTCAATGTTTCAAAAAGTATTTGTATCTCAAATTACATAATAATTTAAAATGTAATTTAATTTAAAATTTTATTTGGACAACATTTTATGACAACTTTTTGTTTTGAAATTATATTTCTGTTTCTTTAGAAAAATATTTTGTCCACTGGCATATAAAATAATAAATATATAAATTCTTTAAAATGTAATGGTTAAAATGATTTCAAGTTAAAATATAATTTCACTATAGAATTCATGTTCTAAAATTTAAAATATCATACCAGAATGTCTCCTTCAGAACTAGATCCATTCACAGTAAGACACGTAATGCTTTTCCTAGCCATTTATGTGTAGTTAATTCACATTCTCTGTCCCAGTAAAAATATATCCCTTTCTGTAATTATTACCTATTTTAGTCTTTCCCACTGGGATGAGTCATCTTGAACTGAATCCACTTTGCACTGAATATTCTCATGAACTGTGTTTTCAAACCAAATAAATATAACAGCCATTGCATATTTTTCATGTGTAAAAGAATCTCATTAGGCTTGGCGTGGTGGCTCACTCCTGTAATCCTAGCACTCTGGGAGGCCGAGGCGGGTGGATCGCTCAAGGTCAGGAGTTCGAGACAAGCCTGAGCAAGAGCGAGACCCCGTCTCTACTAAAAAGTAGAAAGAAATTATCTGGACAACTAAAAATATATATAGAAAAAATTAGCCGGGCATGGTGGCGCATGCCTGTAGTCCCAGCTACCTGGGAGGCTGAGGCAGGAGGATCGCTTGAGCTTGAGTTTGAGGTTGCTGTGAGTTAGGCTGACGCCATGGCACTCTAGTCCGGGCAACAGAGCCAGACTCTGTCTCAGAAAAAAAAAAAAACTCATTAATCTTTCACTTCCTATTTTTTTTAATTTTTTAATTTTTCATTATTATGGGTACATAACACATGTATATCTTTATAGGATACATGTGCTGTTTTGATACAGGCATACGATGTGAATTAATCAAATCAGGATAATTGGAGTATCCATCACCTCAGGCATTTATCATTGCTTTGTGTTAGGAACATTACAATTCCATTCTTTTAGTCATTTTGAAGTATACCCTAACTTATTATTGATTATAGTCACTTTGTTGTGCTATCAAATATTGTTTATTCTATGTATTTAACTATATTTTTTCACCCATTAACCATCTCCACTTTATCCCTCCCTCCCTGCTACCCTTCCCAGCCTCTGGTAACCATCTTTCTGCTCTCTGTCTCCTTCAATGTTTTTTGATACTTAGCTCCTACATATGAGGGAGACATGTGAGATTTGTCTTTCTGTGCTTGCTTATTTCACTTAATATAATACTCTCCAGTTTCACTCATGTTGCTGCAAATGGCAGGATTTCATTCTTTTTCATGGATAGATAATATTCCATTGTGCATATGTATCACAATTTCTTTGTCCATTCAACCATGACAGACACTTAGGTTGATTCCAAATGTTGGCTATTGCAAATAGTGCTGCAATAACCATGGGAGTCCAGATATCTTTTCCATATACTGAATTCTCTTGCTTTGGATATATACCCAGCAGTGGGGTTGCTGGGTCATATGATAGTTCTATTTTCAGTTTTTGAGGACCTCCATACTGTTTTCCATAGTGATTGCACCAATTTACATTCCCATCAACAGTGTACAAGGGTTCCCCTTTCTCCACATTCTTGCCAGCATTTGCTATAGCATTTGCTATAAAAGCCATTTTAACTCGGGTGTGATGACATTTCATCATAGCTTTGATTTGCATTTCTCTGATGACTAATGATGGCCATTTTTATGTCTTCTTTTGAGAAATGTCTGTTCACATCCTTTGCCCATTTTTTAAATTGGATTATTTGATTTCTCCCTATTGAATTGTTGGAACTCCTTATACATTCCAGTTATTAGTCCCTTGTCAGATGGGTAGTTTGCAAATATTTTCCCCTATTCTGTGGATTGTCTCTTCCCTTTGTTGATTGTTTCCTTTGCTGTGCAGAAGCTTTGTAACTTGATGTGATCCCATTTGTCCAATTTTGATTTGGTTGCCTGTGCTTTGAGGGATTACTTAAGGAATCATTGCCCAGACCCATGTCCTGAAGGGTTTCCCCAACGTTTTCTTTTAGTAGTTTCATAGTTTCAGGTCTTAGATTTAAGTCTTTAAGCATTTTGATTTGATTTTTGTATATGGTGAGAGATAAGGGTCTACCTTCATTCTTCTGCATATGGATATCTAGTTTTCCCAGCACAATTTATTGAAGAGAATGCCCTTTCCCCAATGTATGTTCTTGGCACTTTTATTGAAGATAAGTTGACTATAGATGTGTGGATTTATTTCTGCATTCTCTATTCTGTTCCATTAGTCTGTGTGTCTATTTTTATACCAGTTTCATGCTGTTTGTATGAATGCAGCTCTGTGTATAATCTGAAATCAGGTAATGTTATTCCTCCAGTTTTGTTCTTTTTTCTCAGGATGGCTTTGGCTATTTTGGATCTTTTGTGGTTCTATATAAATTTTAGGATGAATTTTTTCTATTTCTGTGAAGAATGTCATCGGTATTTTGATGGAGATTTCATTGAATCTACAAACTGCTTTGGGTAGTATGCACATTTTACCAATATTGATTCTGCCAATCCACAAGCATGGAATATCTTTCTTGTTTTTTGTGTCCTCTTTAATTTCTTTGATAAGTGTTTTATAGATTTCACTGTAAAGATCTTTCACTTCTTTGGTTAAGTTTACTCCAAGGTATCTTATTTTATTTGTAGCTATTGTAAATGGGATTACTTTCTTGGTTGCTTTTTCAGATTGTTTACTGATGGCATATAGAAATGCTACTGATTTTTGTATATTGTTTTCGTATCCTGCAACTTTACAGAATTTGGTTATTAGTTCTGATAGTTTTTTTGTGGAGTCCTTAGGTTTCTCCCCATATAAGATCATATCATTTGCAAACAAGAATAATTGTACTTCTTCCTTTTCAGTTTAGATAGTCTTTATTTCTTTCTCTTGTCTGATTGCACTAGCTAGAACTTCCAATACTTGTTGAATAACGGTGGTGAAAGTGGGTATCCTTGTCTTGTTCCAGATATTAGAGGAAAGGCTTTCAGTTTTTCCTAATTCAGTGTGATGCTAGCTGTGGGTCTGTCATATATGGCTTTTATCATGTTGAGGTAAGTTTCTTCTCTACTCAGTTTTTTGAGAGTTTTTATCATAAAGGGATGTTGAATTTTATCAAATGTTTTTTTTTTTTTTTGCAGAATCAATTGAAACGATCATATGGTTTTTGTCATTCATTCTGTTGATATGATGTGTCACATTGATTGATTTGCATATGTTGAATCATCCCTACATCCCTGGGATGAATCTCACTTGATATGATGAATAATCTTTTTCATGTGTTGTTGAATTTGGTTTGCTAGAATTTTATTGAGGACTTTTGCATTTAGGTTCATCACAGATATTATCCTATAATTTTCTTTTTTTGCTGTGTCTTCATCTGGTTTTGGTATCAGGGTGATACAGACCTCATAGAATGAGTGTGAAAGTATTCCCTTCTCCGTAATTTTTTTGGAGTAGTTTAAGTAAGATTGATAGTAATTCTTCTTTGAATGTTTGGTAGAATTCAGCAGTGAAGTCATTAGGTCCTGGGCTTTTCTTTAATAGGAGACGTTTTTATTACTGCTTCTATCCCATTACTTGTTATTGGTTTATTCAAGTTTTGGATGTCCTCCTGGTTTAATCATGGTAGGTTGTATGTGTCTAGGAATTTATCCATTTCTTCCACGTTTTCCAATTTATTGGCACATAGTTGCTTGTAGTAGTCTAATGATCCTTTGGATTTCTGCAGTATCGGTTGTAATGTCTCCTTTTTTCATCTCTGATTTTATTTATTTTGTTATTTTCTCTTTGTTCCATAGTTAGTCTAACTAAAGGTGTGTCTATTTTGTTTACATTTCTAAAACCAACTGTTTGTTTCAGTGTTCTTTTCTTTTTTTTGGTTTAAATTTCATTTATTTCAGCTCTGATCTTTCTTCTACTAATTTAGGTTTGGTTTTCTCTTGTTTCTCTAGTTCTTTGAGATGCATAATTAGGTTGTTTTTTTGAAGCTGTTGTACTTTTTTGATGTAGGTACTTATTGCTATAAACTTTCCTCTTATTAATACTTTTGCTGTATCCCATAGGTTGTGATATGTTATATTTTCATTTCATTTGTTTCAAGAAATTTTAAAATTTCCTTCTTAATCTCTCCATTGACCCACGGGTCATTCAGGAGCATATTATTTAATTTCCATGTATTTGCATATTTTCCAGTGTTCCTCTTGTTACTGATTTATAGTTTTATTCCATTGTGGTCAGAGAAAATACTTGGTATGACTTCATTTTTTTTTTGAATTTTATAAGACTTGGTGAATGAGTGCCCAACTCATTCTACTCTCTGACTTCTCACCTCCAAGTCACTAAGTCCTTTTGTTGTTACCTCCTTAATATTTTTCCAATTTGTGCCCTTCACTTTCCTTAAATTGCCATTATGTCACTATAACCTGTCATTACCTTTAACCTGAAATATTACATGACTTCCTAAGTAGATTTTCTGCCTTCAGTCCAAATCTTGCCGGTCCATCTATACATTGCTTCGAGAATGATTTTTCTAATACATAAAGTTGGTCATGTCATGATCATGTTTAAAATGTTTCAATGGCTTTCTCTCGCCTGGGGGATAAAATCGAAAACTATAGCCCTGCATATAAGATTATTTCTGATTGCTTTATTTTTAACTCTCTAGGTCTTTGGTCCTCCTTTTCCAAATCTTTAGAAAGCTGTGTATGGCTCCTTCTCCTTAATATTAACTTGCAGCTCCCATGGATTCAATGCTCCCTCATATTTTGGGTTAAACTTATGCATATTATTCTCTGAAATGTGTTCTTCTCCAACTATGTCCACATATATCTTGCTTTGAATTTTTTTGCTATGAAACAGTTGAGAAAATGAAAAGTTTTGATGCACGTGAATCAATTCAAAGGTAAAGGAAGATTTTTTAAAACGTCTACTAGCAGGTACGTTATGTATGGAAATCATCTGTATCTTTTCATCTGATTCCTCTACCCAGCACAACAGATGCTATAAAATGAAGTAATGAGGATTAGGAATAAGGTCTTTAGGAATGTACTTATTAGCTAGATTAGGGTACCATCAAGAAACCAAGTAAGAAACTTAATCTGGCTATATGGTGGGAGATCAGAGACACAATTGCAAGTTAGTGTCAAGATAGGAGGGGATGGGTATATTCACACCTAATGGGTGTGGTGCACACTGTCTCGGAAATGGGCACCCTTGTAACTCTGTCTCAGCCAGGGCAAAGGCAATATATATAACCTAAACATTTGTACCCCAGTAATATTATGAAATAAATAAAAGATATCTGACTAGAGGCACCTGACACTTGCCTCCTCCATAAAGGACCAAAACAGTGAGTAGATAACCATACTACAACCAGAGCTTCCAGGAAAGAATACTGGAATTCAGCAGGGAAGTGACAAGGAAACTCTGAGGCACTGAAGGGAGGGAAGCAAAGCAGCTGGCCTGGTAGGGATGGGCTCAGAGCTAGGAGGAACTTCCCATTGTAAGGGAAAGGCAAGCGAGAGATCCCAAACACTCCACATTCCCACCGTGGACTCCTACAATCCTAGCCATAAGACACCCCCTTGGACCTTGCAGGCCCTGAGACTAGTCCACATGACGGCATTGTTTCAGAGAAGGAGCTTGCACGAATTCCCACACACTCCCCAAGACATAAGCAGCTGCGGCATGGTGCCATTTTGAGACCCCAATCCCCACCAGACTATATGCCGCCCTCAGGCCCTACATTCCTACATCCCTGGAGCCCCACTGACATCCCCCCGTATCCACCCAGAGATTGCAGTGCCTCACAAAGCCAAGTAGACACAGCAGTGCAGCTGGGTCCCTGGCACTCTAGCCCATGCAGTGTCCTACATCCTAGGGAAGGGATAGAGCACCACACTAAGAAGGCTGACCCCAAGAGGAAGAGAGCTGAAGTGTGTACTAAGCAGAGCCTAAGAACCACCTGCCCGGGGCCACAGACACTGAGAGCAACCCCACCCCCTCCAGCACATGCTTTCTGAGGGGCTGGGGACTGGCTCACCTGCAAACCATCCTGCGGCCTGAAGACAGGCCTGCTCCACCCACCACTGCCACTGCCAGTGTTTACACACATCTTCCAGGGGGCCTGGGGATCGACCCACCCCATATGCAACTGCCAGTGTCCACGTACACCTTCTGGGACCTGAGGATGGGCTCGCCTAATCTATCCTTGCCCATGTGATATGGGTTTGGATGTCTGACCCTCCAAATCTAATGTTGAAATTTGATCTCCAGTGTTGGAACTAAGGCCTGTTAGGAGGTGTTTGGGTCACGGTGGAAGAGCCCTCAAGAATAGCTTGGTGCCTTCCCTGTGGTAATGAGTGAGTTCTCACTTTATTAGTTCACACAAGAACTGCTTGTTTAAAAGAGCCTGGCACCCCCCTCCTCTCTCTCTTGCTCCTTCTCTCATCATATGACACATCTGCTCACCCTTCACTTTTTGCCTTGATTGGAAGCTCCCTAAAGCCTTGACTAGAAGCAGAGGCCAGCACAATACTTCTTGAACAGCCTGCAGAACCATCAGCCAAATAAACCTCTTTCTTTATAAATTACCCAGCCTCAAGTATTCCTTTATACTAGCATGAAATGGACGAATACATCATACACACTGTTAGAGGGCCTGGGGAGAGGTCTGCCCTGCCTGCCACCACAGATGCACATGCACACAATCCAAGAGCATAAGGACAGGTCCACTCTGTCCACCACTGGTGACCCTGCATGCCTCCCAGGGGCCTGAGGACTGGCTTGCCCAGCCAGACACCTCCACTACCAGTGCATACCAGAATGCATCACCTGGGGTACTGGAGACCAGCCCACCCCGCCCATTACCACCATTGCTGATGCCCATGTGCATTGGTCAGGGGCCAAAGAGTTGGCCTGCTGACACTATTGCCACCACCAGTGCCATGCTTGCTGCCCAGGGGCCCAAAGACCCTCCCAACCTCCCTGCCTGCCACTGCCACTGTTGGCATCTAAGCACACTGCCTGGATATCCAAGGACCAGTCTGCACAGACCTGCCACCATTAGTACTGTGTACACTGCCTGCGTACCTGAAGACCAGCATGCCCATCTTGCTGACACCATCATTGGTGTCCGAGAACCAGCTCACCTGGCATTTCCATCCCCAGCAAAGCCTGGCCATAGCCTCCACTGATAACCACACTCTAAGCCACTGAGGAATTCACAGACACTACAGATGCTGATTGCAGGCAAGGAAATCAGATGGAAATTACAGTTCTGTGCCTACCCAGAATCAAAGCCAAAGTGCCGTACCCAACCAACACTATAGACACATCTATAGTAAAGAATTCTTCCCTACAAAGGCCAATTCACAAAATTGGAGGAAGTGACTGTTACACTAGATGTGCAGATATCAACGTAAGAACACAGGAAACACAAAAAAGCAAGGAAATGTGAAACCTCAAAAGGAACACAATAATTCTCCAGTAACAGATCCCAAAGAAAAGGGAATCTATGAAAGAGGATTCAAAATAATTATAGTAAAGAAATTTAGTGAGAAACAACAGAAAATAGGTAAATAATACAAAGAAATCAGGAAAACAGTTCATGATCTAAATGAGACATTCAACAAAAACATTGATAACATAAAAAAAAAACCAAACAGAAATTTCGGAACTGAAGAATTCAATGAATGAAATAAAAAAAATACAATCCAGAGCTTCAATAATGGACTAGATCTAGTAGAAGAAAGAATTTCTGAACTTGAAGACAGGTCTTTTGAAATCACCCAGTCAGACAAATCAAAACCACAATGGGATACCACCTCACTTCAGTTAGAATGGCTATAATAATAAAACAGAAAACAAGTGTTAGTGAGAATGTGGAAAAAGGGGAATACTCACACACTGTTGGTGAGATTGTAAATTTGTTGTTAATTAGTATAGCCACCATGGAAACCTCATGGATGTTCCTCAAAAACTTAAAAATAGAACTACCATATGAATCAGTAATCCCACTAACTAGTATATATTCAAAAGAAGTAAAATAAATATGTCAAAGAGGTATATGCACTCCCATGTTTATTGCAGTACTGTTTACAATAGCCAAGACTTGGAATCAACACAAGTTTCTGACAATGGATAAATGGAGAAAGAAAATGTGGTATACATACACAGTAGAATACCACAAAGCCATAAAAAAGAACAAAATCCTGCCATTTGTGGCAGCATGGATGGAACTGGAGGTCATTATGTTAAGTGAAATAAGCCAGGCACAAAAAGACAAATATTGCATATTCTCACTCACATGTGGGGGCTAAAAAATTGATCTCATGGAGGTAGAGAATAGGATAACGGTTACCAGAGGTTAGGAAGGGGGTGTGTGTGTTGGGAAGATTAAGAGGGATTGTTTAATGGGTTCAAACATACATTTCTAGAAAGAGTAAGTTCCAGTGTTCAGTAGCATAGTACAGTGACTATAGTTAAAAATAATTTATTGTATATTGCAAAATAGATAGAAGATTTGAAATGGTCCCAACACAAAGAAACGATAAATGTTTGAGGTAATGGCTATCCTAAGTGCCCTGATTTGATCATTACACATTGTATGGATGTATCAAAATAAATATGTAGAATTATTGTGTATCAATAAAAATTGCTTAAACTCAGAAATCTATGTGGCATTAAAGACAAAGGGGAAGTGCTTGAAATTTAAATTAATTTGATTAATAAAGAGAAATGCAAATGAAAAGAAAATAGGCACAAATTCATAGAAACACATTACAAAGATAGAACAGGAGTTATTACCAACAGAGAACCATAAATATGAAAATAAATCTTCAAATCAATTAAGGAAGAAGATTATAAAATAAACAGCCATACTGAAAGCTAGAAAAGAAAAAATAATATGTGCTCCATCAATATGTCTTTAATTATAGTGAATTATTGAATGGAGAGGTTTATACAGTGAGCAGCAAACAGGCTAGAGCTAAATGAATTCTTTACCACTGCCCTTTTAGGAGAAAGTAGTTGTAAACTCTTGATCAGAGTGAGGTAGCCATGGTGGACGGATGAGCACATAGAAAAATGAGTTAGCCACGTAAACATTTAACAGAAAAGCAGAAAAAGCTGTTTCTATATAAAATCATGAAAATAGGGAAATCAGCTGTCTGCACTAAAATCAAGAAGTCTTTGAAATATTTTAAGGGCTTTTTTAAAGATACAAATAATCCGAAAAGGGCAAAATATTCATTTTAAAAAGGTAGAAGAATCTGGCTTGGTTACTTGGTTATCTGGGAAGATACTGGAAGTAATCAATCAAATTTTAATCACCTGGAAAGTATGGGTACTGTGAAATACCAACATGGTTTTCTGAATAGCAAATCATGCCAGACCCATTAAATCGTGTTCTGTGATAGCATTACAGGCCACAGAAACGAGGAAAAATGATAGTGACAATCCATCTTGTTTTCAAGAGGTCTTGGAATCTGCTCTTTGTCACATTTTCATTGACAAACTTGGGGAAATATGACCTTCGCCACATTATTTTTAGGTGGATGGATGCACAACATGCTTGAATGTTCCACCACAGGACAACTGAGGTTTCAATTTCAAGTTGCTCTAATATGCGGATGTAGCTCCCAAGCACTGGTTCTGAGGCTCACCTAGTCAACTGCAGTTAGGTGATTTGCATTACGTAATTTAGAGTGTGCTCATCAACTCTCCAGGTAATTATAAATCTACTTAGTTGGTATAAGTAGGAGATAAAAATTGAAAAGTTGAATAATGTAAATACACAAAACAGACACTTGGAGGAAATTTTTCTTATTAGAATATTAATCAACAGTGTGATGCTACTGTGAAAATTGCCAACACTCCACAGGAAATTTTGAAAAGGAGGATGATATATAAGGACCTGAAAAAAGTATTTCTGCCTTTTCCTTGTTTTAGTTAATCACTATTAAGACACTTGCTTCTAATTTTAGTTACTATTAATAATACCATACTTTTAAACGAATTCAGACATAAAATTTGGTCTTTTTCTGGTTTTTAGATGGTCTCCATTGTGACTGTATTACTTTTCTAATTAGGGGATTCAAGCTACATTTGAAAAAATGGTTAAAAAGCAAGCTAATAGTCTGGGCGTGGTGGCTCACACCTATAATCCTAGCACTCTGGGAGGCTGAGGCAGGAGGATTGCTCCAGCTCAGGAATTTGAGAGAAACCTGAGCAAGAGCAAGATCCCATTTGTCATTGCCAAGGAAAAGAGTGCTTCAGGAAGGGGAGTGGTAAACAGTGATCAAGCTTGATCAAATATCAGGCTTACTGATTTTTTAAAAACAAAGTTGAAAACTTGTACCTTCATTTAATGTATATATATGATTTTTAGAGAGGTAGAAACCATGTTTCCTCTGTTTATTGGCCATCTGGCTTTTTAAAACTTGTTAATTACATTTGTTGTTTGTTCATTCAAAACAAAAGCAATAATTTGACTGGATAAAACATTCGCGGATACCTTAATTTAACCTTTAAAATTATGTAGATATTTTTCTAATGTCTTCTGTAAAATATTGTAGATGTTAATTCTGAAGTTAATGTGATATTTTCCCTTTGTAGACATTATGTTCCTTCTAAATGGATGCTTTATGGAATAATTTCTTTATTCTTGAAATTTAGAACTTGGGGAGAAATCCCCAGAGAAAAGCCCCAAGACCACCTGGCTTTACATATGGAGTGGTCCCATGCCTTCCTCTCACACAGATATCCTGTGCTTCTGTTAGTGCACAGGTCCAACAATGACTTCAGAGGGACTGTCCCCAGATAGCCATGGGGGATACCTCTAATTCTACCATCTCTGGGTAAGAAAGATCCCATTCAAGGTAGCAGATATTGCTCTTGAGAAGACAGGTCTTCAAGCCAGAAATGGGATTTGATGTGGTAGTGCTTACCTCAGCCCACATGCTTCCAACATAGGAGGATGTTTGGGGAAGGGGACACCATAACTCCTCCCTTTGCTTACTGCCACATTTGTCCAAATCCATGTTCTGTCGGGCAGAAATTCTGTAATTTATGTATGTCAGCAGCCCATCCCATCAACATTATTGTAATATTATTTATAATATTCTTTCTTGGTATCTTGTAAAACTTCTCTTTGGTTAATCTAATCAGCTATTAGTGTGTGGGTGGGGGGGGGGTGGCATCTAACCCTAGTCATGCTACCGTGTTTTTCAGAATATCAAGCTCAGTATCTCTAACATCAAATTTCCACAGAAAAGCTTTGTTTTCATCTGTATTCTCTGCTCAATGCTGGCTGCTGCTTGGAGCTAATGTTTCTCTCTGTTCCTTTTTTAAAAAACATATATACCATGACTCTTCATTTTGGTGTCTGTTGCAGTCTCTATGGGATCAAGGTCATCTACTATGGAAAATATGTGTTTTGTGGTCTTAGGCAATGGGAAGAGAATTTAAAAATTCCTTTAGTGGGAAAATATTTTTCTGCTTGGTTCTTGACCATTAATCAGAAACATAAATGATCTACCACTTCCTATGTAACACCATAAATTTTCTCTTTCAAAAAGTATTTCATTACTGGACATTGCTTACTCATACTCATGCTCAATGCCATAGATATTACAAACTATTTATAATTGAAATACTTTTGCATTTAAAGACAGACAATGATATACCATATGTGGATGATAGGTTGGGCAAGGTAGAGAAAAAGAATATAAGAGAAGCTGTGGAATAGCAGGGAAGTCCATGCGCTTGTGTCCAAGGGGCCTGGGTTGGAATCCCACTTTCAAGTAGAGTGGCCTAAAGGTACAGCAAAGCACCTGCTACATGGTGGATTGTGATCCCCTCCACCTTAAATTCATATGTTAAAGTCCTAACCCAAGTAGTTCAGAATGTGACCCTATTTGCAGACTGTCTTTATAGAGGGAAGTAAGTTAACATGAGGTGATTAGAGTAGCCTTAATCCTCTATGACTGTTACCTTTGTAAGAAGAGGAGATTTGGACGACATGTACAAACACAAGATGTGAAGACAAGGGAGAAGATAGCTATCTACAGGCCAAGGAGAGAGATCTGGAACAGATCCTTTCCCCAAGGCCTTCAGAAGAAATCAACCCTGCTGACACCTTGATCTTAGACTTCTAGCCTTTAGAACTGTGAGACAATAAATTTTTGTTGTTTAAACCACCCAGCCTGTGGAACTTTGTTATGGCAGCCCTAGCAAACTAATACAATACCTTAGTTTTCTGAGGAAAAATGGGAATATTCCCATTTCATGGAGTTTTTATAAATTAAATAATAAGAATAGAATAATAATGGTCATGCCATCTGTAATTGACTGGATGCTTATGATATGATTGGTATAGTGCTCAATGCTTTACACATGCTGTAAATGTCAAGCATGGTGACTGCCACATAGGACAGTAACCATTTTTATTTTCTCTAAATACTGCAATAAAGAGATGCTGAAATGAAAATATACAGCAATGAACAGGGAGAGATGCAAAAATATGAGATGAAAAAAATAAAGAGCTGATAAAAGGGAGAAGAAACTAACACATTGCAAGAGGAAGGGAACCAAGACTCCCTACACCAGAGAATAGCAACTGTCAGTAACCAGTGCCCAGGGTGAACAGGGAAAACCTGTTTTGTAGATTTATTTGGCCAGAACTGCCACAACGTATCTAAGGTTTTATTTACATGTGATCCCATAGTTTGCATAATGACTGTGTTATAATTGTTTTAACAATATTAATGGTAAAGATTATCATGAAATCATACATAGCATTATGTTGACTGTTTTTTATTTCCTTTTTAGCTTTCTGAGTTAGTGACACATTATTGCAGCAAAACATATGTAGGGTCAATTCATGCTGAATAGTTATTAGAAACCATGATAACAAAAGTCATTACACTGCAGTTCAGTTTTGACAGTAAAATTTCTGCAACATTATCACAAATCCTCATGCATTAGTGCAATGATCCTTACTATAGTTTCATATTAGAATCAAAAGATTGCTGTAGCATGCTTGATACAAAAAGTCAAGCAAGCCAAATTCTTTTCTGTTTTTACAGATAACATTTTTTCTGTTTTTCTATGTACATCATGCAGGCAGTATCTTTGTTTTATATACTTTTTTCAATAACCTATGAGTATAGCGAATATATCTTTCCTTAAAATGAGGATTTTTCCTTGAAAGACCACACAGTTCTGATCCCCAGCACCAAAGGAAATAATTAGAAAAAGATTTTATAGCTGATACAGTCTCACAAATTTCTAAACAGTATGCTATTCACAGTATTATCATCTTTCTTTTTCTCACATAATGTATTGGCTGTGTGTTTGTGTTGTTTTCTTTTTTAACCAGTGGTTTACTGTGATAGAATAGTACAATATTTTTAAAAAGAACATTTGTCATATTTAGGATTACTTTGACAGGAAAGCTTTGAGAGTTACCTTTCAGCTGACAAAGGGAAAATATTTTTAATGCCTCTCTGTCCACAGTATTTTTTGATAGTCACTTATTAACATTTATTAACTCTTAGAGGGTCACACTGTACAAGTGAATTGCTTATTTTTTTTTTTTGAGGTAATGTTATTATACTCAAGGTCCATTTCAAGACAGCAGAATAAATATATGACTTGTAAACTATTGTCTAGTGAATGAGTAAAGGGACCTCCAAAAACCAAGTTAACATCTTTCTTAATAGGAGAATCAGGTTTATGAATATAGGCACAGATAATGGATAACTAGAGCATACTTCACCTTATGTAAAATACATTCTCTGGAATTTGGATATAGATAAAATCCTACTGAGTTAAGTATAATTGAAGTGATTGTGGGCCTCACTATATTATTAGAGCAGCTCATGATGATGTAAGAATCCTCTGAAAATACACATAATTATCCCTAAAATTATCTGATATGCTATATATATTGAATGTTCTTAAATTGGAACACACATGTTAACATACAAATATAATAATATAACTAAAAAGGAATTTGTTCTCATGGCCATAGGAAAGAATAACAAATGGTTCAATCTTTTAATCATTGCATTCTTTATAAGCTTAATGTTTGTAAAATTATTTATTTCACTTGAGCTAATCTGCTGTCTTTAAGTCACCCTTGGTTAACAGAAAATGACAATTTTATAATGTGTTTTGATTTTATATAATCTTTCTTAACACAGGGTAATCAAGTTCATTTTTATAAAGATTCCATTGCCATGGTACAGGTTATTTCTTAATAGTATAGAGATAATGATAACATTACCAGTTTTGAGTCTCATTCTCTCTCTATGTATATAAACTAAAGAATCTGTGATGTATGCTGTATAATCTCATTTAATAACAACACATGTAACTAAACTATATGTAAAACTTACTATGTGCCAAGTATTGTTCTGAGAGCTTTACACATATTAAATTCGTTGTCAGGAAGCATGAAGTAGGTTCTGCTATTCTTATTTTATAGACGAGGAACCAGAGGCTCAGAGACGTAAATGACTTGCTCAAAATCACAGCTGGTAAGCAACAGAGTGGGATTCAAACCCAGGCAGTTTAGCTCCACGCTACACTGTACTGCCTATTTTATAACCAGGTCTTTGTTGCAAACACCATTTTGGTAACGTTCCTTAGAGAAAAAGAGTATGCATAGATTAAGGTTCTTGTCATATATCGTTACTATTTTTTTCACTTTAAAATACAGTGTCGCCATTGGTGAAAGAGCCAATTTTAATGCTTTCTTCAAAAACTAGGTATTATCATTGTAAAATATTATATTAATCTGGTGACTGAAAATGCTATCGTGCTGTTTTAATTTACATTTCTTTGATTACTACTAAGGATGCTTTCTTCCTTTTATTTATCAACTGCTTTGTATTTCTTTAAATATTCAATAAAGCCAAGACACACCAAGTAGGTTCTGCTATTATTCTTATTTTAAACTTTCCTCAATGATAAATATTCAACCACATTTTGTGTTTATATTAAACTCTTTAAGGCATTTGTGGTTTTTGGCATGGTAGAAGGTAGGATTTATTTGTTATTTTCCAAAAATGTACAGTAGGCTTTGCACCATTTTGTTAAAAATATTGTGTCCACCTCCATTTCTTTGCATTTCCACATTTTATGTAATAAATTGCTTTGCACATTAGGACTTATTTCTAGGCTTTTCTTACAGTAGCATTGAACTTTCTGTCATTTTTATAACATGTTACAGCTTATTGTAGCATTATTATTTGTTTCAGAACAATTTAGAACAAATGTTGCCTCATTTTCTCCATAATTTTCTTGTCTGTTTTCATGTTTCAGTGTAGAATTATTTTATCAGCTTCCAAAAATATATTTTTTAATTTGTTTGGAATTGCTTTAAAATTACAATATGAAGATGCCAGATCCCACCAAATTAAAATATTGAATATTGTCATGGCATGTGTTGTTTTATTATCTTCTCCATCTGTAAAATTTTACAGATTTCTTCATGAAGATTACAATGCCATATTTCATATTAGGATATTTCTAGGAAACTTTTGGTTGTTGTAGCTATTGTGAATGGGATCTTTTTATGAATATATAAGTATATATATATTCTAACTGGCATTTAGTAGTATAAGATTTGGATTAACTCTCCCTGATCCATGAGTCATTGCTAACTACAGCCCTAATGCCTGGTCATATATATGTGTGTATATGTATAATTTTCTATTCTGTATGTGTAACAACTGGCCATTAGGTGTTTCCCATGGCTCTATTCCTTATAGCTCCTGCATGTTTTTCTAAACAATTATCATAATGTCACTACTCCCCTACATTTTTGTTTTTTCTACCCATTATTCATCCCATATTCTCATTCTACATAAACTATTTAATATCTGTTATAGACCAGAAGTTCTCTTTATAATTATGTAACCACACCAAGATTTGATGCAAGAAATTAG
>NW_012150952.1:3392017-3428794 GCF_000956105.1 Propithecus coquereli
GGATTATTCCACTAAACACTAAATCAATCAGTAGTAAACAGATTTTCTGAGAAGAAAGAGTTACAGGAACAACAGAAAATTCTGAGTTAACAGAATTGACAGATTTCTTAAAATGAGATTCCTCAGATTTTTTAATATGCAAATGCAGTTTGAATCTTTTACAAGGAGATATAATACATATAACATGTATATCTTCTCCTCTCTCTCTCTCTCTCTCTCTTTATATCAGGGTTTCTTAACCTCAGCTTTATTCAAATTTTGGGCTAGAGAATTTTGTTGTGTGTAGGGGGGAGGAGGGGATATCCTGTATATTGTAGGTTGTTTAGCAACACCCTTGGCCTTTGTTCACTAGGAGCAACCAAAATTGTCTTCAGACATTGCTAGATATCTAGATATCCCCTGGGGGACAAAATAGCCCTTGGTGGAGAACCACTGATATATATATATATATATATACAAGTGTATATATATATACACACACACACACACACACACACGCACATGCACAAATACACACACATCTCATATATATATATGAGAATTTTACATTTAATGTCTTTGATATACCAGGGATTCAAGCATCACACTCAACAGATTACTTTTAAGGCATTGCTAACATAAAAAACTGTTCATTGCTATAATACATGCAACCCCACCAGAAGAAAATCTTCTCAAAATTACATAAAAGATACCTAAATTGACGATTCACTCAGAACTGGTCCTAGACTAAAGAACTGGTTTGATTTAGATTTGACTAAACTAATAAAATCTACAGATGATACAATTTTCTGAGAAATTAAGATGGAAATTTTGTCCAGTGAGGCCCAGGCAATGTGCATTAAGTAGCAAAAACACAGGGTTCTTTCCTTGGTAAGGTGAAGAGAGGATGATGAAGAGCTCTGACTCTATGCCACACTGCAGGAGGGAATCCCCGGGGCTTGGGATCACAGCCTTCAGCATGGACACAGAGATGAGGTGGCATGTTCCTGTGCCCTCTCTAGTATCTTTGTCAGTACAATGGGTTATTAATAATATTAAATATATTGTGAATAATTGAATGAATGAATGAGTAGTGTTTGAATTTTGTGAGGCCCAGAAGTGTTCCTGAGAGCCCAGCACACTCCGTCTGCTGCAGGGTAGTCCTCTGATTCCTGCTCCTACGTGATCCCTTCAGAAGCCCAAGTCACTTACAGATAATACTCCCATATGATCATGTCCACAACAGCTACTCTTACTACATCTCAGCTACTGATCCACTCAAACCTCCAAGAAAAAAAAAAGTCACAGCACGTGCTCATCTGCAGTTTATTGGAGAGAATATTTGATCATAAATTAAGAAAACTATGTCTTAGCTTGACTTTTCCTCTACTTAATTGTATATGTGATAAATCACTGAGGCACTCTGGCCTCCCAAAGGTTCCTCGTCTTAAAGAGAAGAGTAGTATTTCTACGGTTGCTTCTAGTTCAAAAGTTTAACAATTTAGAGTATGATACCTATCTATAATCCCTATGAAAATTAAATAGCTTCTAATTTAATAGGTAGTTCTTTCTCCACCAGAAAATCATCATTGGGAAACATGGCTCCAGTGAGATAAAATTACAAAAACAATCAGTAAATCAAAGACTGTTTCACCGGGACACCAGACACATCACATATAATTGATATGACTGTTGCAAGCTTTATAAAACTTGATGAGACATGCATAGGATTGTTTGATTAATGTTAAAGTAAAGAGGTAGTGCTGTAATCATGCAACGGGTTGAATGTAAGAACAACATGAGTTTGATCCCCATTGCAGTGTCTCCCTCTACTTGAGTGATCTTGTGAGATATCCGATCTCTGTTCCATATCTTATATCGTGAAAGATGATAATAATAGTAGAAAAGTCCCCAGGACTATTGAAGGTCATTGAAAAGATAATGTTTGCAAATTGCATAGCACAGATACCTTGTCCACATACATGCTTGCTAAGTGCTGGCTGATTCTGTAATAATTTCTGTTCCCTTAGTTTAAAAGTCCTGGGATTTGTAGTAGGCAATACAGACAGCTTATGAAATAATTAAAAAATATATTTTAACCGATTTTGAAAGAGATTTGCTTTTCAAACAACAGACCACACCCACATTTGCATGCTCACTTAACTTACCTTACTTCGTGGGCCCAAAGAATTTGATGCGTCACTTAAACACATGGTGATTTCATCAAAATATTCATGGATATTTTTAAGAGAAGATATTATAAAAAACAATATATTTTAATGAAAAGTATTGGAAAACTTTTTATGAAAATAATAAAAATGTCTCTATCCACATGGAAGTATAATCTGTTTTTCAGATTTTTTTCCTTCATTTATTTCTAGTGTTATTTTTAATTTTGACATTTGAGAAGTTTTAGATTGGATTCTAGTCTATCGTTACCCATGAACAGGGCAAATAAGAATTCTGTATAATTGCTTTTATTAATACCTCTTCCTGATTTTTAAAGGGGAAAATGCTCATCACTGCAAATTTTTAAAGTACAGGAAATCATCAAGAAACATATGCTAATAAAGCAGACATAATATTATCGCTAAGAGAAATATTACAGCATTCTAACATTTGAGACATCTGTATTTAAAATTGTGTTAAGGAAGGGAACATTATTTCAATTTAGGCTTTCTTCGCTACACTTGGCCTAAAAATACAGAGAAGTATAAAATGTGCAATTTGTGTAGAGAAAATAATACTCCCTAAGAAGCACAATAATTAAAATATAATTATTTACCACGCAAAAAAGAATTCATGTTCAGAAGCAATGAAATTAGTTTAAAACAGGAAGAACACACACAGAATTCCTGAAGGTGAGATCCCTTTTATCTGACAAGGGAATACAACAAGGGAATCAGAGGATGGATGGTGCTTTTGTGTACCCAAACTAACCTGGTCAAAGGACTAAAACCCACATACATGGGAAATGCTGTAATACCAAAGAAATGGACTAAAATATTACAGGGTTTTCTCATTTTTGATGGCCAAATTCCATCCTGTAAGCAGTGCATTAGACACTAATGACATACGATTTCTCACTGACAGATTTAAAAGCATCAATAAGGCCTCTCTGTCCATTGCAGCAAATTGATCCTACATGACACTGACAAGGGCAGCCTGCACTTAATGACCTCCACCGCTGAAGGATGGCAATGAAAAATGATTGGAAGTACAAATAAATCTTTGAAAGTTTCCCTGAAACAGGTGTGCTAAAAGTGATTCGTTTGAGGGATCACAAACATAAACCCAATCTCCTAGCATTCTCCATTGTCTGTCTGTTCATACTTAAGTCTCACTTCTTGTATCTTGCATTAAGATTTGCTTTAATTCCACAAATGAGATCAAGACAATTTTTATCTTTCTATGGAAATATGATGTTAGGGTTTCCTCTTAAATGCAGAATTCTCCATTATTTATGCAGGTCTCTAATATATTTGTCATTTGCCTCCAAAGGATTCTGTACAAACTGATGACAAGTGCACATACAATTTATTTTTGTTTTCTCCCTGATTAGAAAAGGAAACACAGTATAACCATTGATTATTTTCTCTTTCTCAGTTATGAGCAACAAGTAGAACATGCTTAACCTCAATAACTACGTCAAATGCATCAAGTGATTGGACAAATGCTTCATGGATATATAGATGCTCTTTCTTTGAATCCTGCAAAATGGTTTGCGGACATTGAGATTTTTGGCAGATACTTGTATTATCAATTCTTTCCCAAAAATACTTATTTCTTGATCTATGTTTATCTTTCTACTGTTTCAATACAGATTTTTAAGGGAAAAATACATCCTTCTCTTTCCCAATATATTCAGAAGATTTAACTCTCATGAGAATAGATGGATGGGAAACAGGGAAGTTTATAAGAAGGATACCAGGTGGGTATAATAGTTACTTACAGTTGCATCCCTTTATTTTTGAAATAAATTATTGTGGATGGCTCTTTTATATTCCTTACCAGTTTGATGAGAAGACTTAAGTTGGAAAGGGTAACTTGCCAAGATCACTCAAAGCCCAGCCTCCTGCCTTTGCAACATTCCACAATAATGAGGGATAAGTATAGCACTGGAATTCTAAACTACTGATTATAATACAGCAATATGGGCAATACCAATAGGAGAAAGGATCCATTAGCAGTATGCTGGTCCTTATGGCTAGGTAAATCGTTTAACTATAATCATGACTCTATATTCTGAAATTTGAATCTGGTGGGGGGTGGGGAACAAAGACTCAAAGGAAAATAATTTTTCTCAGCACTAAGTCTATGAAAACATATTTAAATCTACAAACTAAAAAAAATCAGCATTCCTAGTTATAGTAAATTGAAAGCAAATTAGCATAAAATGATGGATTAGAAACTAAATGTTTCATTTCTCAAATATTTTTTTAAAATTCAATATCAAAAGGTTGATAAAAATACACAACTACACAACAAAACTTGACGAAAAGAAAATATGCCATTTTGTAGCAAAAATATCGCCATCAGACTAGAGATCCCAAAACTGTCAACTTTTTACTTTTTGTAGTGTACATGTCAAATAAATCATTATTTTTTAAAAAATTAGAAAAACCAGTACCTGTTTCTTATCTCTAACTGAAGCATCAAGTGATAGCTGTCTATCATATACATTCAAATAATTGTCCTTTTCTGTTAAGCAAGTAGCCTGTATCTTTTGATACTCTTGAGCTAAACGTAGATTTTCTTCCAGTAAATCTTCTTCTATTTTCTAGAAGATAAATATATATATAATTAAGATAATTTTAATTTGTTTGAATTATTCCATCTTTTGAATTATCTAAACATGTTCCATCACATATTGTAGAAAAATAAAACAACCAAAAAATGTTTCCCCTGATATGAATACCATTCTTTGATTTAATAATTTTCTTTCTTGATGCAGGTTTTAGTTTTTGTTTTGAAACACTGATGTGTGATACACCAGAGTTTGTCGGACTTGTGTTTTACTTCTTTCCACTACCTTTTCCCCTACTTCCCTCTATCATGGCTTGGCAAATACCCAATCCTCAATCCTGAGAGCCTCTAGTCAGTATCCCAGGAGCCTTGTTCCAGGTTCTCATTTTCTTTTCCTTCCTTTACCCTCTGTGCTCAAATAGGTAGAACATATTTTGGAGCTCAGAATGTGATCTCCAAGAGGTTCAGGGTGCTGGCACTCACAGAAAACATTAAAACCATAGAGGAAGAAAGAGTAAAGGACTAAGAACAGGGAACTCAACATTTTGAAGCACCCAGAACCATTATTTGTTATTAATATATTTTAATTATAGTAAAGATTAAATCTGTTTCTGTGAGCTGTTGAGAACTTTATAATGCCCTCTTCTGTAACTAAATAGATATATATCAAATCTAATACAAAGCCCTTACAAAATAACCTTACATCATTATCCATTGGTAAACCGAGGGTTACCTATAATTTTAAATTAAATGTGTGAATTCAGTTTAGTAGTGTATTGTTTTTTTTTTTACATTTCTTGTACAGAAGACTTTGCCTGCTTCAAAACTATGGAACTTATCAACCACCTTAAATATTTCAAACCTCTTAGTCTTGTAATTTCTCTTGTGGGAATCTATTCTAAGCAAAAAGCTTTATTCATTACTATGCTATTTATGATAGCAAAAAAGTTGTCAAAACACATAAATGTGGATTAATCATGATGATGATAATGATGATTAAATAACTACATACAAAATAATCATTGTGAAGCAATTAAAAATGTTTCCTTGTGAAAATTGGCATCACATCAAACCTTTAGTATAAGTTGTTAAAAAATATATTGCCGTATGAGGATATGAATAGAGGAAATGTAATTCAGCAGAAAATTGCCTGTACAAATATTTCTGTATTTACACACTTGAAGATTTATTAAGGTCAGTAAACATTTCTCATGAAAGCCTGGTATTCATATTGATCCCCAATGATAAATACTGTGTCATAGCTGTTCTTCAAAAAGCCAAAATGATGAATTGAGAACCATTTTAAATGCCCTTGTCTTAATTCTGGCACAATAATTTAAAACTTTAGAAACTTTTTTTCTAGTAAACTTGTCTAAAATCGCATAGAATTATCTTTTGTTAGGAGGAGACATTTCTATGAATATTTTCCTCTGGTGGAGATATTTTTTAAGGATGGCAACGATACTTTTTTGGTATCTTAACACTCACATTAAAATTCAGTCCTCAAGTGATTGACTTGAAACATTGATAAATACTCTACTGGAGGCCGGGCGCGGTGGCTCATGCCTGTGGTCCTAGCTCTCTGGGAGGCCGAGGCGGGCGGATCGTTCGAGCTCAGGAGTTCGAAACCAGCCTGAGCAAGAGCGAGACCCCGTCTCTACTAAAATTAGAAAGAAATTAATTGGACAACTAAAAATATATAGAAAAAATTAGCCGGGCATGGTGGCGCATGCCTGTAGTCCCAGCTACTCGGGAGGCTGAGCCAGGAGGATCGCTTGAGCCCAGGAGTTTGAGGTTGCTGTGAGCTAGGATGACGCCACGGCACTCTAGCCCGGGCAACAGAGTGAGACTCTGTCTCAAAAAAAAAAAAAAATACTCTACTGGAGGAAGAAGTAGGAATCATTTTGAGTTTTTTGTTTGTTTGATTTAAGATAAGCACAACTCTGATATTTCAGATATCTTAGTTTTCAGTTACTTTTCTTTCAAGTATTAGATGGCTACTATAAACATTTAATTTGAGAGGAGTGCTACAAAAGTTGTGAGATTTGCATTAAACCTATTTAATAGTACTTACTTGGGGAAATATTTGTTAATTAATGCTTTGCTCACTGTGTAATATGCAGTTTTATTTCCAAATGCAGGTACTTTCAATTTCTGGATGGCACCAGTACTTACTGTGTATATGCTATAATTAGGGTAGATACCAAGAAATCCAATTGTATAGTTATGCCAATGAATCCTCAAAACATTGTGTATCAATCATAATATTTTACATTATCATTTACCAGTAATGAATGTATAGAAGGATGTACCAATTCATTATCTATTCCTGAAAGTCAGTGACCTTCATATGTGTAATGAAGTTTAAGTTTTTTTAATTTTTAAATAATAGTATTCTACTGACACTGAAATGTTTTCTATGTTTAAGTGTGGTTCCACCTCACAACTCAGACTTGTTTAATTTTAACCAATAGTATTATAACATGCAAATGAAACAAAGGGGGAATGATAATTATTGGCAGAAATATGTCCAGGGGAAATAATGCTACCACTACTGGAAGTTGAATAACTCATAAAAGGATAACTAGAATGTAGAATTTCTAATTTTTTGCATTTCTTAATTTTACATATTTCTTGAATTTATTCAAAAAGTATAGATAAGGATAACACTTTCTCAAAACTAGATTTATTGCTATTTATTCAATCCTTGTTATTAATGATTATTAAGAGACATGGTGAATGTGTGTTAATCGTTTCCATATTGTCTAGAATTTATTAAGGAAAATACTTAACTTTGTTCTCTATTATCACAATTATTTGTTAAACCTTGATGCTTAGGGGATGTTACAGCTTCTTATTCCCACATTTTATTAGAAAATAAAAATTATGTTTGTAAAGAGCTGAACAAAATCTAGACTATAAGTTCCATGAGGGCAGAGGCTATCATTTTGTTCACCCTAAAAGATGTTGAACAGAGCAGAGCTGACATGAGTAGGTGCCCAGGTTTTCAGTAAATGAATGAATGGCTGCATACACATAATAACAGTTAGGAAATGCATATATTTTGTACTTTAGAGCCACACATTTTATTTACCGACTTCTATGAAATAACCTATCTGTAATATAAACACCTATTATAATGAAGCACATTCATTTATACTATTTGATACTATACTACTTGAGAGGTGAAGATTTTAAATATATAAAGACAGTTCACACAATCTGTATTTTCTCTAAAAGCTATTCTGAGGATAATAACATTTTTGAGGCTTAGCAAGAGTTCTTTATTTGAGGCTCATCATTAATTGACTTTCACAAGGTATGTGAACCCCTTGAAACTGTACACAGCATTTTTCTTGTGTTACCTAATTAGCCTGTGATCCTCAAAATATTGAGGAACCATTGCTAAAGAGAAGACTTGGCTCCTTCTCTGTCAGTAAAAATGCTGAAAAAATAAAGGCAGATTGAAAATCCAAAATAGCCAAATAGTAATCACGGTTGTCCAATTTCTTTTTTCACTTGACCTTTCTTATTTTTTAAGCCATGGATTTCATCTTAAACTTTTCCTCCATTTTTACTTTAAAGCTGCCACCATGTTGTGAGAAATCCAGGCCACATGGGAAGGCCATGTGTAGGTATTCCAGAAAACAGCCCTAGTTCAGGTCTCAGACAGCAGTATCAACTATGAGTTAATGACTCATCTGAAGATAAATCCTGACTCTACTCTCCAAGTTGTCCAGCTGATAGCCCAGAAAGAATAAAACAGAGACAAATTATCTCTGCTGTGCCCTGTCCAAATTTCTGGCACATAGATTCATGAGCATAAGTAGTCACTTTACACCATGAAGTTTGGGGGTACTTGTTATATGACCATAGCAACAGAAACACCAGGTATCTTGTGAAAGGTTGCACAACTATTATATTAAGAAGAGGAGCTGGGCAGACTGGCTCCAGATCCTGGGCTCAGACACTTAACTGTCTGATATACTCCCTTTATAAACACGAGCCAGCTCTCTTAAACACAGTGCAATGCTGTCTCGATAAAACCTAATGAAATTAAACCATCGAAACAAATAACTGAATTCTCTTGTCCTGAGGCCATTTCTATGAATCAACTGTCTCATTATAATCTGGCTAACTCATAGTTTTTTGACAGATAAAATGGGCTGCTAAAGGAAATTAGAATTTGGTCCCCTTGGAAGCTACTCTTCATGGGCACATTGGTTAAATATTAATACAATCAGTCTCTTGTGTTTTTTTGATCTACATGATTCCATATTTCCTGATTTGATTAGACCTGTTGCATTCACTGGCAAGACCAAGTGCATGGACCTTCAAAGCTGATGCCCGCACAGCTCTGGACTACTGTTGAATGTAGCAGAGTAATGCTACCCATTGTGACCTGTGGAGCTCCAACCAGAGACACTTGCCCTGGACAGAGCCTACATCCATTTGAACGGTTTTTTTAAAAAAATTTAAGATGGTCTAAAGGTAAAGGAGATTACAGAGAAAAACTTGATTTAAATATTCTAGAGAGCTGGTTATTATTATATTTGCACTATACATGTAAGTGCAAAAAAGCTAAATAGCTGTTAACAAATAGCTTATTGTTAATAAAATCATCACGGTGTCTATGACTAAACCTATAGTAACGTGTCATCTATACCCTCCATTACTCTTAATATAGGCATTTGGATCCAGTTCACTAGGCAGTGGGGGCTAGGTCCTTTTGTCAATTATGTATCGAAAGAGATTTGTCATCTTACAACCCAGTTCTAATTCTAACTCTCCTGTTCTGATGTAATTATCTGTTGCTGTCTCAGCTAATCCTTTCTGATGATCTGTCTGTCATCTCCTGATTCTTGGTTATTTATAGTTAACTGCAGGCAGCTCCCTGCTTTCTTGCCTCTCACCTGGTTTACTCTGGCTGTTACTACCGCCATATCCACATTCTTACATAGACTGCCCCAGACTGACTTCAGTCCCATGGTTGGAAAGAATTGACTTCCTGCCAGAACCACCAGAAAACAAATTTGTCTTGCTGGTATTTATTGACTGATTTTCCTTCAGAGCATCATCACATCTAGCTTTTCATTCATTTATTTATTTGTTTATTCAATCATTTGTTTAGCAAACCCTTGGTAAGTTTACTCTACGGGTCCAGCTTAATGGCTAGGCCAGGGATTAAAAAGGAGGATAATATGTGATCCCTGTTTACTGGGCATTGCAGGCTAGAGTGGGAGGCAGAAGGGTAAACACGTCTATTTGAGTTACTATGGAATCAATTCTATAAGGTGGGGAAACAGGGTCAGAAAAGGTTTCATAGAAGAAATAATCAGTGACCTGAATCTTAAAAGAGTCATTTTATTCAGCAGGGATCAAAGCTGCCCTGCCACATGAGTGAGGATATATTTGAGCAAATTTGGAAGAGTCATAGTCAAGAGAAATGTTTTCTTGGTCCCTTTAGGACCGTTAGATTATTGTTATCTATGACTTGGGAATTAAGTTTTTATAGGTCATGTTCAATGTTCTGCTATCCCTCGACTTTAAAATACTACTACTAGTGTAAACAATGAAATGTACCCGCATAGTTAGTATCCTATTGAAGCATAGCATTTTAACTAATGCTCAGTTCCAAGCACTGATGTTTCAGCAGCTTGTGATCCTGTACAAACGCCCATACATTACACCACTGATCTTATACCATTAAATCCCCACTGTCCTCACATATGCCTTTGGGACATCTCTGCCACTCTTGGTTGCTGGTATGGTAGATTTATATGCAGTGAGGCTTTGATGTCCTTAAATAGGCATTGCTACCACGATTGATTCATAGAATATGCAGGGGATAAATTTTAGAATAAATGAGACAAGAGGGCTCCATGCCTGTTTGTGAACACTGTCACCTCATAAGCTTCCCCTTTGATTCATGGGCATTAGTGTGATGAACACAAATGCTTAAAATACACACCCATTCTCTAACAATATAGCAGACAAGGAGAAAACGTATACTTTATTAGGTGCATCACCTACTGTGTGCATTACAATGCTGCTCCCTTAAAATCTATATGCCAGTTACTACAAAAAGCAAGAGTTCTCCGCAGTGTTTCCAAGGAACAAGTCCGTAAGAATGATATGTGTCGATACCCTGAAGCCTCAGAGGAGCAAATAACTGTTTTAACTCTCCCAGGACCCACTTCCTTGTCTGTGCTGCCATGGAAACCAGCCTCTTGTCCAAGGCGAGTTCTTCGATAATTAGTCTTAAAAGAACATCCTTGATTTGTAAATCAACAAATCAGTCCTCTGTATCAAGGTTGTTACATATCTTAAACTCTATGTATTATCATGTTTGACAAAATTCTGTCTACTCACTCATTTATTCAAAGATACTTACTGAGCAAGTGGAAGACATGAAGCACCATAAGGGACATTAAGAGAAGCCAAATAGTACCGTTATGACACTGTTTTCTGAAAGCTTGTCACACACCAGCTGACCAGTCAAACTTGTCCCTGCCAGAGTCTAGGGGAATACTTTCTTTAGCTACCCTGCCCCAGCACACATATGTATGACTACACACAGGACTCCTTATCTTAGTTCCCTGATGGGGTGCAAATTTGGCTACTGCCTTGATTTATTCAAAAAGTTTACTAAAGGACACTATGACATTGCCTTTTAGAAATCAGAAGAGATTCATTGGGAATTGTTGAATACTTTATATTAACATTTCTTGTTTATTTTTTTTTCTTTTTTGTCTATGTTCATAGCACATATTTGATCAGGGATTATTGACAATAGCATGAAAAAACACACAATTATAGAGCAGAAGGAGCCTACAATCAGATAAGGGAACTATGACATTCACAAAGCTAACAAATCAGAATACATTGTATGTAAAGAAGAATAAAAGATATAGCCACATAACAAGAATAATTCTATGAGTGATCAGTTCCAGGGAAAGTGATTAGCAAAGTTTCAGGGAAGAGAGTTTGTGAACAGATTTCTGGAGATATTTCATATACAGGGCTCTGTGTGTGGTCTCAGCAGGGAACACCTGGCCCAGAAATACAGATACTTGTTAAATATTAAAAAGCACCTGATTAATGTGGGCAAGTGTTTAAAAAAGGGAACATTTACCTCCATGTTGACTATAGTATTCCTCTTATAACTACTGAACTTTAGGAAAATCATCCACAGATGCCACTTATATTAACCATTAAATTTCTATTTGGTCCAGTTTTCTTTAATATAACTGTATATCCCCTCAAAGTATTTGGTGTAACCGATTACAGAAACAAATTATGCAATAAGAAAAAGATTAAAAATTGGTGTCACCTAATCCATATCCCCAATGATTTTTCCCAGTTAAAGTGCACAATTTAAAAAAAGTATATAATGTCTTAGAATAATCCCTGACACATGCTATATCCTCAGTAAGTGATAGTCATAGTAATAATTCCCTAAATTTATTACTTATTAAATAAACTTTAAATTTTAATCCTGAAGATATTTTTGAGTGTAATGATGTTTTCCTCATAGTAAGAGTGTTAAGCAGAAACATACTGCATATTATTTCTTTGTTAAGTATTCCTATGCATTATCATAATTTAATTATATTTCAATTTGTTGATATTTTAAAATATATTTTGAAAGTCCACTACTCTTTCACAGTATCATGTGAAAGGCTCAACAACCATTTTCCTCTTCCTATACACCTTCTGGTTTGAATAGTTTAAGATTTAGAAAGGTTTCCTATTTACTCACATTTTAATGATATACATTTCTACTTCACTGGTGGAAAAGGCTGATCAGTCACAGAAAGGTCAGTTAACACTAAATAGACCCTTTCTTTATGTAATTACAAAGAATAATATCTTTGTGCTGATGGCACTGCACATCGAGTGGGTGATGCAGAGAATTAATGTGCTGCCTTGTTGGCCCATGGGATACAGATTCCAATACAATAACCACAACTTATTCTAATTATGCAACTTTAAAAGGTCATCAGCAAAAAGAGTTAAGGAATTATCAGCTAACTTTATCATAAAGTAATAATGTACTACATAACTGCAGAAACTGTAAGAACAGTACCTAGGAACTTCATTACAAATCAGAGAAAAACTGATCTAAGGGCTTCCAGAACACAAACTATGGCATAAATTAACTCTGAAAAATTAACATATATGATATTTTACAAGTTGACATTGATGTACTCAGGTAACCTGATCTCACATTACATTTGTAAGAAATGCTTGATTTTGAAAAAGTTTTTTTTATATTTAATGCCAATTTCATTGTCACATCACGTTACATGAGAATTTAAATATTTCTTTTAAAATTCAATCTGTTATAAAATAACACATGCTAAGTATAGTATATACAAAATAACAGTGAGGTACCTGAAGTAGAAAATGAAAGCCCTTTTTTAAAGAGACTGTTATTTTTATACCCCAGAGACAGCATTAAAAATTTAGTCCAAGTTGCTCAGAAACAGAAATTAAAAAAAAAAAAAAAAACTTACATTGATAGTGAGAAAATGGAGGACAAGGAAGTCAATTTCCTGTCCAAGGTCGCACATGGAGCAAGAAGCATTAATTGAGGCTAGGGTCCAGTCTGATGTCAGTCTGACATTCTCTCTGGGTTCACATCACCACCTAATATCGGATGTGGGCCCTTAAGACTCCAGTATGTGAATGCTCTGGTTTCTGACTACCCTACAGAATTGCATTAGTCTTTCAAAAATAAACTGGATACTCATATAGGGAAGAGTCCTTCCTTTGAAGTTAAAGAAAATATGCCCCAATGTCTCTTCCTTGGGAATGCAGAGTCAGAAAACAGTAGGTCTATTGTCACAGAGGTGCCAAATATGAGAACTACAGTAAATAATTTGCAGTCTAATAAAATACCCTTATGAATAGAGTTGTTACTAATGCCTTTTCTCTTTTGCTCCTCTCAGATATTCCCCTTATTGGGAAATAAGAAAGCATGCGCACCTTTATTCACCTGACATTGCTATTATTATTGGGGCCCTGTCCAAACCTTGCAATGGACCTCTAGCAGAAATAGGATTTAAAATACCTAAGGCAATTTTCTACAGATACTCATTTTGGGATGTGTCTACTCCCTAAAATAACTTAATCCCAGTATGGAAAAAAAATGCATTCTAGCAAATTGTCTCTTTCCAGCAAAATCTGGCCTCTGCCTACCTTTGTAAATAAATTTTATTGAAACTCCATCACACCCATCTATTTAGATACTGTCTATGAATTCTTTTGCTCCACAGTGGCAGAGTTAAGTAATTGTAATAGAGACTGAGTGCACCACAAAGCTAAAATATTTACTATCTCTTCTTTTATAGAAAAAGTTTGCTGACCCCTGCTCTAGACCCTTAATTAATATATTAGTATCATGCACAACTATGCTTCAATTTGGACCTCTCATTCAAGATTTATGTTGGCTGTACTTATACCTATGCATAAAGAAAGATTGCTAGAAAGAATTTTCTTTATTTTTCCAACAGAGGCACATACTAAGGAGACAGCCAATCCATAGTAACTTAAAAAATGTCTCCAAGTCCTTAAAAAAGTGTGTTGTTTGTGAGCTTTTTAAGTACTCTCAAAATGGACTGGATAACTTTGCAGAGAGTTACCAGAGCATTTAAGATACCATAAATAATGCCCAAATGCATATACCCCATGCCTTCTTTAATTAAATGTGGTTCATATAGGTCTTGCTTTATATGAAACTAGAGGTCCACTCATATTTCTGCTCCTGTAACTTGTGTTTTGGGAGTCCAGAATTAATTTCATCTTGCCAAGCTAAAGTTTAATTTTGTAGGCAGCACAGGTGTCTGTTCATTTGCAGAATGGGTGGGTAAAATGAGGTAGGTGGTCATGTACAATGAAAGACTGTATAGTGATTAGAAGAAATGGACTGGACAGACATTATAGCAACACCAAGTGATCTTTAAAATATAGTGCTGAGTGAAGAAGACAGAAACAGAATGATAAATATTGCATAAGTTAGCACATGAAAGATAGCCCCAGTGGGTGATTGGAGGGAAACAAGAATTAGGAATCAAGGGAGGAGGAAATAAATTGAGTTAGTATTTTGAGGATATGTAAGTCTCTATGGTTAGCAATGACACTGCTCTCTCTTAAAATGAATAAGTAAATGGATACCTAGATTTTCCAGGTTTTTTGAGGGGCTTAATAAAAATCCTTTATAATAAGGTAAACCAAATATCAAACAACTCTGGAAATACAGCTCTGCAACAATAGTTCCCCCAGCGAATATAACCTTGAGATTTAGTCTGTTAACTAGCCACGATCAGAGCAAATGAAGGCATGAAGAAATCTGTCATCATAACTAGGTAACAAATTCATGGACATTTCTCTCTATGCCTTCTTTTGCTCTTCTCATCTTTGGCTTTCTTCAACTTCTTATATACTTATTCTTTTCCATTTTCTCTTTTCTTCCCTTTGCTTCTCCCTTACTGTCTTTGTCAAGCATTAAACACTCTACTGTCTAAGGTCCTCTTGTTGTCACACTTGCCTCCTGAAGATACCATCTTCTCTTCCCATCATTTCCTTACCTCTCTTTCTTCCCATATTGTGGTTTGGAAGTAGAAGTGTGTCCAAGAATTAAAAATGTTTGGGAAACATTGAATGCCCCACTTATTTTTTTCCCATGCAATAAAACACTTCATGAAAATCTAATAAATGCAAGGAAGAGGGTGAGGCATAGGTAGTGCAACTCATTATATGGCTGCCTTGTTTCTGATGTTGCCCGGGTATTAATTTGGGTAGCTATGGCAACAAATGCATGAAACTGAAAATGTTTGGTCTACCTAGAAAGGTTAGTTAGAGATACTTTATACTTCTGTATCAATATAATATTTCAGCCTAGCAGGGGAGTACAAGAATATCAATGTAATAAGTTTTCATTAGTAAGTAAAGTTAAACATAATACAAACAGAAGTATATTCTTATATAAACACGGATAAACAAATATTGTTTTTATATTTTTTAACCTATTGACAGATGTGAAAAGAACTAGAAACAGAAATGTAGTAGAACAAGCTGGAATCTCCTCAGGAGGATTGCAGGACACAAAAGCAATAAAACGGACATGTATTATAATGAGGTAGCTGTTATTGGGAAGTAATTCTTGATTGATAGTAAATACTGTGCATATGTATCTCGATATGTATGTCTGAAGAAATGCATAAAGATAAGCATTTCTAACTTTTCTTGAAAAACTGGCATTAGATAAGGCAGAGTTGGTACTTTTAATACTGCACTATGTATAGCTCTGTCACTGCAATCACCATATTTTATTATGGTGAACATCTTCATATTAACTTCCCCACTCCTGTGAACTTTTTGGATCATATTAACTCTTAGCCCTTGTGGTTGGTACACAGTAGTCTCTCAGTAAACATTATTGGGAAATTTAATATATGAATAAAACCACAGAATATACATGCCTTCCTGAGCACAGAGGTACCTGTCAAAGAAAATGGATGGATTAAATACTAATAATTTTTATATTTTAATGTATCCAACTGCAGCCAAGTGTTCTTAAGTGAGTGGACTTTTCAAAGAATTATACATGAATGGCATTTTGTGTGTGTGTGTGTGCTTTTATTCTGTAGAGAAACATTTCACAATTCATTTTTACAGCATAAAAACATAGAAATTTGTCTATTTACATTTTGACTGAGAAAAATAATAAGGTTTCCAGTTCCTTAAATCCTAGTTTGCAAAAGCATTTTACTGTATAATCTCCCTGTGTTGTATTCCAGTTTCCTTGTAGGTTTTCCTTGGAAGACTAACAGAAATCTAAAATACCTGCTTTGCTGCCTTTATACACTTTGCTAAGCTGTGTTCTCACAACTCAGGAGATTAAAATTTCAAAAAAAAAATAGTAAGACAGTTTCACATGAAATGACTATGGTTGATTTTTAAAAATTACACAGGAGCTTCACAGTTGCAGATGGATATGAATACTTTAAGAAAAGTGAAAATGTTAAACAAGAATACAAAGGCAGCATTCAAGTGACCTTATCCCAAGTATTTTTGAATGAAGAAATTGAATTTCTGCATATTTCAATGACTTAAATATGGAGACGTGATATATGTCTAAACTGAAACAATGCTTTATACACTTCTCTCTTCAGGTAGAAGAGGCAATGCTCCTCAGTTTCACAGGAATCTTCCTTTCTTTGTTTCAGGTCAGCACAAGCGCCATTCCCTATTGCTATATCCCTGCCAGTGTCAGACCTATTTTCCTCCCTTATGGAAGTTTCTTTCCATTTTTCCAAGAAAAGAAAGTAAGGAAGAAATAAAAGAGCAAGTCTTCTGGAATTAAATGCTACATTCACTTCATAAATCTTCAGTATCATCCAGCTTTTACCTTTCTTTGATCTCAGAGTAATGATTGACCTGAGGACAGCCCTCCTCATGTAGAAACCTGTTCACATGCAATCAGGTACTGAAATTTAGAACCACCCAAATTAAGAGATTCATAAGCTTGATTTTGAATAATAGTATTCATGAACACTATCTAAAGTTTAGGCAGGCCATCCATTCTGCTAGGCATCTGCCACCAAGCTATCCCTCCGGAAGTCGTGTCCTTGGTAGTTCTCATGGACAACTATTAAAGTACTAATCACTGGAATTTGTGAATATCCTATTCTACATGGCAAAGGGCATTTTGTGGATGAGACTAAGATTACAGGTTTTGAGATGTAGGGATTATTCTGGATTATCTGAGTGGCTCTAATTAATCACATGAGTTCTTAAAAGTAAAGAATCGTTTTTTAGATAAGAGAGATGTAAAGTAAGAAGCAGGAAATACAAA
Source organism: Propithecus coquereli (assembly GCF_000956105.1). NCBI lineage: Eukaryota > Metazoa > Chordata > Mammalia > Primates > Indriidae > Propithecus > Propithecus coquereli. The sequence continues at coordinate 3,409,605 of NW_012150952.1, forward strand.
CTGTGAGTGGGATTTAAGATCTCTCATCTCCCTTTCCACTGTAAACTGGCTTTGAAGATAGAAGAAGGAAGCTACAAGCCAAGGAATACAGGTGACTTCAAAGAGCTAGAAATGGCCCTCTACTGACAGCCAATAAGAAAACAGCATCTAAGGTTGCGGCAATTTATTGTGGCTGACCCAGTATTGTGTTAGGTACCAGATATACAAAAATTAATAAGATATTGCATAGAAACTAACAGTTTAATGGTGGACAAATCAAGCATTGCAGCTTGATTTTCTAGTAAGTTTATTACTAAATAAATTTTTAAGACTATTCAATAATTCATTTATTTTGCACATAACATTTGTTTTCTAATAGTATGTCAAGTGACTTGTAGTGAATTTGGATCATAATCTGGAAAAACACAATCCCAAAATCCATAATCCCAAATGTTGAAATCCCAAAAGATCAGAATTCTAAAAGTCTAAATTTCTAAAGTCTAAAATCCCTAAAATCCGGGAAATCACAATCACAGGATGGTTGTATCATGTTAAGCCAGCTTTTATGGACTATCTCTATGCAATTGCCCATAATCTATTCCTGTAACACACCTTTTCATTTTCTAATTTTATTTTTAGTTTTTTCTTTGTCTTTTCTTAGTTTTTTCACTATTTTAAATCATCAGTATTATTTCTTATAATTCTTTATGCTATGTAGTTCATATTCACATCATTTCCAATACTGGAAGTATAAATTTTATAGCGACTTTTGGAGAGTTCTAATTCATTTTACGCATATTTTGCAAATTTGACTCCATGAAAGAACATTACCACAACACTGACTTTTTGTGTAAATATTGCGCTTGTACATGAAAGTGTTTAAACTTCCTCAGTAAAAAAAGGTATGTCCTTTTTGTACATCAGCATTTGTGAAGGATAAATTTTCTTGAGATCCTAGCTCTTTGCGTGACAGTGTATGTGGTGGTGACTCCTCTCGGTTTTTGATCAATCTTATCAAAAGACTTGGGTTGTTCATCAAGGTATTTCAGAATACTACAGTTACAAAGCTGGGTGCACACAATTAGCAAAAAGAGTCATATGTGTTTATATATTTCCCTTTTTGACCTATTTCTTTATGAATATTGTTCATCTGCTCATAACTGTTAAACTCATGTGACTGTAATTAGTATATCTGAGCATTTATGCTTGCAAAAATATGCATGTTATTATTGCCTGTTTTATTGTGTAAAGTGGCCTATGAAATGTTCTGTCATGTTTTTATATGTTTTTTCCAAATAAGTCTCTCTTTAAAAATGTAAGTAAATATCTTTTAAAGAATTTTAAAATTATTTTTTCCAGAATTATATTTTTGGAATTTTTGATCTTTCAGGATTTTAGCAGTCAGGATTATGGCATTCAGGATTGTGTCTTTCAGGAGTATGATTGGCTCCTCTTGTAGCATCTCAGTAACTGCTGAAAAATCAATTCTAACGTGTTATAGGCTATGCCATGTTCTCCTAACTAAATTTCTGTTTAACAGTAACAGATGTATTAAACCATCATCTTTCCTTCAAAATAAATTTATACATTCACTTGATAATTTATTGATTATATTTTAAAGATCTTTTATTAAATCAGTAAGACAATTTTGACAGTTTTGTGTTTCTCCATCATAATTAAATATAAGCTTAAGTATAACTTCCAATTCTGTTAAGACAGAAGTCTCTCTACTTAGTAAATTTTATATGATTATCTTATTAGCTGACCATACAAATGGTTTTGGAAAAAAAAGTGTACATTTTGAAAAATTTTGTTTGAATTAGTAAGAATTCAAGCTAGAATTTCAAAACAAACAAAAACTTTTGATAGGGACATCCCTGCCTGTTATCAAGGTCTTGCTTTTTTCTTCTTGTAACTGCTCTGGGTCTGTTTCTGCATGTTTATTTCCGTGTTGTCAGCTAGGGTGGTGATGGCGTAGTTATGTCCTTTTCTCCATTAAGGTGACAGCCTGCCCCTTTTCCCACAAGTAAGATTCAGGTATGGTGATTGACACAATACCTACATTCTAGCTTTTCACAGGTTAAGAAATTGTTGATTGAATGATTTTTAAACTTTTAAGAATATTAATTAACTATTGCAACTACATATATAAACAGATTGCTAGGTTTCTCAGATAATCATATAGCTTTTTATCTACATGCATAAGAACTATAAACTTGTCAAAATTGCTTAAACAGCTGAATGATAAAATGTTTAAAGAAATATTATTGAACTAAAATCCAGAATATATATTTGAAACTCATCTTTATTTCTTTATTAAAAAAATAGACGCAAAATATTTTCATTTGATATATATCCTTTATGAAAGGTTATGGCAGACGTGTTGTCCTTTCACTAAAGTCCATATTAATCTCATTGAGTTTTTTTAAAACTCTTTTTTATTGAGGTACAGCACATATAGTTCCAGGGATTGATAAACTTTTATAAATGAATACACCTACATAACTACTACCTATATGAAAATATAGAAAATATGCCATCACCCCAGAAACCTCCTTCACCTCCATTCCCAAATTAACCAGACTCCCAAACACACAAGGTTTATTTGGTTTTGGTAGTCATATAATTATAATCCTACAGTATATATTCTCTTGACTCTGGCATGTTTTGCTCAATATTAATTCTGTTAGATTCATCTGTATTTTTTATGTGGCAACAGTTCATTCATTATCATTGCTATATATATTCCATTGCATGAATAAACCACAATTTATGCACTCTGCTGTCAATGAATTGATTTGGGAGCCATTATAAATAAAGTTGCTAGTAATATTTTGTATAAAATATTAACATATTTTGGTGCACATGGGCAGTAATTCTTGACCTCAAGAAGTAGAATCATACATACATATGTTCAGCTCTAGTTAATAGTGGTAACATTTTAAAAATGGCTACATCAATTTACCTTCCCACCTGAGACATTTGAGAGTTCCTGTTGTTTTACAGTCTTACCTATATTTTAAACTTTTAGCTATTTAGATAAGTGTATAGAGACATGTTATCATAGTTTTAGTTTTTATTTCCTTGATAATTATGTTGAGCACATTTTCATGTTTGTTGGCCATTTGTATAGCTGCTTTGTGAAATGATTTTTAAGTCTTTTTTTTTCACATGAATGATATTTAATATTGTTAGCCATCAGGCAAATAGAAATTAAGTCTTTTGTCACTTTTTCTTAATTAGGTTGCTTGACTTTATTGTTTGTTAAGGGTTCCTTATTTATTATTGATGAGGGTACTTTGTTGGACATATGTATCATAAGTATTTTCTCCTAAGAGGTGCCTTGTCTTTTTATTCTTTAATGGTGTCTTTTGAAGAATGGAACATCTTAATTTTAAAATAGCACAGTTTATAAACTATGTATTTCTTTCATGGTTAGTAGTTGTGTCTTGTTTAAAACATCTCTGGCAATTACAATACAGATCAGATGTTCTCATATGTTTTTCTGTAAAAGCTTTATATAATTTAACATTTATATCTGTAAACAGGTAGAATTGATTTTTGTATATATTGTAAAGTAGGTCAATGTTCTTTTTAAAAAATTTATTGAGATACCTAATTGATCATGAGCTACTTATTGATTCAGCATCATATGTTATCTAGTACATCTTTTTATATTGTATTTTGGTGGCATTGTCCCATAAATCAAGAGGCCATGTTTACATTCTGGGTCTGTTTCTGGAATCTCCATTCTGTCTTCTTGTTCTCTTATCTGTCTTTACACCAGTATCACACTTTCTTACACTGTAGCCTTATAAGATCTAGATATCTGTTAGCAAAGTCCTCAATTTTCTCCCTCTTCCAGTCTGTCTTCCCTGCACTTGGCTTTTTGCATCTCCTTACATATTTTAGAATGAACGCATCAATTTCCAAAAATTTTCCTTGAGTTTTTAATTAGGATGCCATTGGACATATAAATCAACTTGTGGAAAATTCACACCTTTAGAATACTGAATTTCCAATTCATAAACTTGATAGATCATTACATGTATTTAGAAATTATTTGATTTTTCTCAGAGAGGCTTTGTAGTTTTCTGCAGAGAAGACCTGTACATCTTTTTTAAATGTGTACCTAGCCACTTGATGTCTAGTTATTCTATTATAAATAGTATCTATTTTAAGATTTTATTTTCTAATTATTTGTCACTAGTATGTGGAAATGTAATTGATTTTGGCTTATTTTATCCATTGACTCTCACAAATTCATCTATTAATTCTTACAGTTTATCTGTAGAGTTCTATATACAAATAATGTTTTCAAATAATGACAGTTTTTAAAGCCACCTTTTCTTATGTTAAATAAATTCTTTTCTATTTCAAGTTTGCTGAAAGTTACCATAATGGCTTTTGAATTTCACTAAGGCTTTTCCTGTATTTATTGAGATTATTATTTAATCCTTTTTTTCCTTTTACTGTTAATGTGATAAATTATATTTATTGAATTTTTCCAAAGGCTGGAAATTGTGTGCTTTGATTTTGGGTAAGTCAAACATCTCTCTACCTACCCAATTTTCCATGTTATTAATTACCTTTTCACCTCTGTTTTTCTCCCTGGATTACAGATAAATAATCATTTACTTAAAAACAATTAATATAAGGACAACAGTAAGATATAATGGGAATAACAGGTCTTGAAATCTTTTGTGTACTAGCTATTATCCTCCATTCATGAATAATAAAATCTGCCCCATCTACCTAATATGGTGGTTATAAAGATAAAATGACTGCGTAGAAGTGAAAATGCATGGCAAACTATCAAGAAGGATTTTTTTTTTTTTTTGAGACAGAGTCTCGCTCTGTTGCCCATGCTCAAGTGCTGTGGCATCAGCCTAGCTCACAGCAACCTCAAACTCCTGGGCTCAAGCGATCCTACTGCCTCAGCCTCCCGATAGCTGGGACTACAGGCATGTGCCACCATGCCCAGCTAATTTTTTCTATATATTTTTAGTTGTCCGGCTAATTTCTTTCTATTTTTAGTAGAGATGGGGTCTCGCTCTGGCTCAGGCTGGTCTCGAATTCCTGACCTCGAGCGATCCTCCAGCCTCAGCCTCCCAGAGTGCTAGGATTACAGGCGTGAGCCACCGCGCCCGGCCAAGAAGGATTTTGAATATAAAGTTCAAATGGTCACTTTTTATGTTATTTGTTATATTTCTATTTAATAAAATATATAACTTGAATCTTCTTCCGTAGTATTTTTATTTTTCTCAAACGTTAAAACAGGGTTGTCTACTGATTTTTCCCCTCAAATCTATCGAAATTGCCAAAACTAACAAATGAGAAAATTTCGAATCAGAGACTTGACCAAATTGTTATATTAAATATATCAAAGTATTTATTCTGCTTTCATAAACTCATTGTCGATATTACAAATCAAAATTTAAGGTGGATAATGAGCCTGGTCCTTCTTATGGTTTGATAAGAAAAAAATTACAATTTTTTATATGATTTTAGCCTACACATAAGTTCCTAAAATTAACTCTCTGGCCTGAGCAAGCTCATAACAGTACAGGCACAGCCTCTGTCTCTCTCCAGACTCTTCCCTATAGGGAAAACAAACCGTAATCAAATTCTCTGCCACATTTTGTTAGATAATGCAACATGTTAAATTTTTTCTGCTTCTTTGCCACCTTTGTGCTACCTAAGAATGAATGATATAAAATTCAAAATAGAAGTTAGATGATCTTGTCCAATTTAAGCCTCCTTATCATATTCAAAAGACAGATTTCCTCTGAAAAATTCATTACAAATTACTTTTTGGAGCTTTTTTACTCTTTTTTCTAGCTATATGACTTTTCATTTATTAGACAGCCTGGTGATGGAATTTCAAAGATAGACTATGTTTTCCTGAAAGATAAAGTGAAGAGCTCAGCAGTAGAAGAGTCTGCGACAGCAGAGTCACAGCCAGCTATCTACAGCGGGTTTCACTTTGTTACATTTCATAGCCAGTTAGCTTTAATGTCGGGTTCATCATATGAATTGGGGGAACAAGATCAGCACTTGGGCTCCAAATATCTTCCCTATTATTATCGCTTCATTTGTTTTGGTGATTATTCTATACCCTACCACGCATACTTATGACCAAGACAAACAGAAGATGATGGGGGAGGGAATTCCTGCATTTTCCACAGAGGGAAAACATGAAAATCAAAGGAAATCCATGCTGATTAAAAGGCACACCTATAAATGAAATGACTCTAACCTGTGAGCCTAACTTGGCTAAGATTTGAGATTTCTACTCATAAAAATCAAGGATATTTTTGTAAATTTTTTTTTTTTAATAAAAATAAGTCATGGTCATTGATGAGTGAATTCTCCTTATATAAAAAAAAAAATTCCTTAAAAGCCAATTCTACCCAAGCATTTCTGTTTAATTATCCATGGACTATCCAATTACAAATGGAAACACGTGCTCAATCAAGATTAAAAGTCTGCCAAGAGAAAAAAACACAATGAATTAAATTATAATTTAGTTGTCTTGAACATTAAAACTTAAGAAAATTATTTTATACTTTTTTGCACATTGAATTATTTTGTGAAAATTGTTAAAAATCAGTAGCCTTTGATATGCTGAAAAACATTTACCTTTGAAATAAAAATGTGTATATTTCTTTTGTTGGACTTTTATTTATTTTGTTGGAAAGACACTTAATGACTCGTGTCATGACATTCTTTAAATAATTTTAGGATAAACTGGGGTAAAAACCATAAATAAATAAAATCGCCGAATTAATAAAATAATTTCTGAGGACACTAGATATCTTAAAACGGTCACAGCTACCTTCTAGATCTTATTCAGATGAAATCCTTTATCTCGAGATTCAACATCTTGGCAAAGTCTTCATCACTAATTAAAATAATAGCAATGGAAGAGCATCTGCAATTACTCTGTTTAGGATAAAATTACAAGGGTTATAAATCTCCAAGCTTCAGGGCATAAACTGATCACCAGCTGGGGTGAGAAAGAAATGTCTACCTATTGTGTAGTTTTGCAAAATTAGGTACATTATATGTTTTACTCCCTCAGAAACATATGGCACAGACTACTGTTTGAGAAGCTATTGGACTACATGCAGGGGACACTACTTGGCTAAGTTATAGAACTACGTGATTCCATATATATATGTAATTATATATGTATAGAAAACCTAAAACTTGGGGGCTTGCTAAAAGAATGCTTCATTTCAATATCATTGGTTTAAATTCTTCCCAGGCTAGTGATCAAAGGTCATTACAGATGTCAGGTAGAACACGAGCAATTCAAAAGAGTTCCAGTTTTGGTGTTAGTCCCTTTGCCATGAAACAGAGCCAACATTACCATAAATAATATTTAGTAGTTTCCACGGGGGAAAAAAAAAACTAAAAATAGAATGCCCATGGACTTTGAACTGTCATGGGAATTCGAAGTCCATGGACATTGACACCATCATGGGGTTGACAAAAAAGAGAAATGATGTTTTAAGGCAGCTCCCCTCCTATCCCCCATCTTTGATGCCCAAATGAAGAGTCTGGTTTACTTTTAGACCAAATAGATGTAAACTTGCATGAGTAAAGGATTGGAGGGTCCCTTCTCGCTTTTCCTAGGTTGGGTGAAGAGAAGGAACGTGAAGGAAGAGGCCAGATGTCAGAGAATGCCTGCAGAGCAGAGTTCTGCATCTCTCCTGGGAATTCTGGGACCCCGGTGGCCCAAATCACCATATGGAAGACCAAGAATGTCAAGGGAGGGAGCTTGGGGGTTGCTGGGAAGAGAATGCAGTAAGTGAGAAGGACAACACCACAATAGAGGTTGGACATTGTGGATACAGAAGTGGTTAATAATGGTTAATAACCACTTAATAGTAGTTAATCAATTACTAATTAATAGTCCATACTCATTGATCTGTCCCTAAATTAATGGAGCCCTCAGAAAATTTAAAAGCAGAATAGGAGGCAAATAGCTCTTTTTCATGTTTAACACTCTTTTATCAAATTCCTGAAAAACTTGGCAATATGTGGATCAAATGGAACAGGGCTGCAGTGGCCTTTTCACTTTCAATTTAAATTTAACTTAAATGCTTTTAGGGTATTATTTTTGCAATTTACTGCAGTCCCTGATATCCTTTACTTAGTCCCAGCCTTTCATACCTGGATATTGCCCTCATGGCCCACAAAACCATTCATGAAATAATAGGGATAACAAGTTTTAAAACTCCTATTTCTCAAACTTCGATTACCAACAATAACGTTTTGTGAAAAACTTCCAAGATATAGAACTTTTTTCAGCCAGAGAGTCTACAATGGAATAGTGACTAAAATTTTAGCAATCACTGAACAAAGATCCCTATAAGGTTACATTTGTGTACTTTAGCTTTTTTTTTTACCCCCTACATCAGCACTCCATTGCTGATAGTAAGTTCATAATTCATTACAGAGCTCAGATGTGTTCCTGCACACTTTCAGGACTACCAAGAGGTCACTGGTTCTGTGTCAGTCCAGGTACACTTTCCTCTGAAAGAAATCTGCTAAGAGCTATTCTTTAAGATAAGTGCATTTCAAGTAGTCACAGTACAATTAATCACTGTATTATAACAAATTAGATGCACTTTAATACTCTTAGTAAGTTTATTTTGACTAAGTTAATGTCAAATGAAATTTGAGAGTTTTTCAACTCAGAAGTTTTTAAATAGAAAATAGTACCGCAAAATTTTCCTAATATTTTCTGAGAGCTACTGTTCAAGGAACTGCCACATTTAGGTTAGTGGTCACTGATTATTAGGATCTGTGAATGACTAACCTAGGATCTGCTATGCAAATTACCAAGCCAGGGGTGTCTGCAAAGCTGAGCTATTACAAAGGGGGCTTTACCTTTCTAAACCTCATTACCTCCCAGGGCTTCTAGGAAATTTGGGAGACGTGGGTCATAACTGTGGTGGCCAAACCTACTCTAGCCTCATGCTGCTAAGAACATCTGCTTTGGAAGGAAAATCAAGCCTCTAAAAAATAGTTGAAAAGTAAGGTAAGGATATTCTGAATTAATCTTGCAGAAATAAAATTGTGGGTAGTTAAGGGAGTGGCTCTGTATTAGTTTTGTATTGCTGCATGATCAATCGCCACAAATTAAACAGCTTAAAACAACACCTATTGATCTCTTCCCAGTTCTGTAAGTCAGAAGTCCTGGCACTGCCCAGCTGGATTCTCTGCTCAGAGCTTGACATGCAAGGTGTTGGCTAGACTGAGTTCTCATCCAGAGACTCCCCCAGGGCTATTTCCTACTTCCCAGCTCCCTCTGGTTGTCAGTAGAGTTTATTTTCTTGTGGCTGTGTGACTGAAGTCCCTGTTTTTGTGTTGGCTGTCAGCCAGGCATTGCCCTTTTAAGGGCTGGCTTAATTAGGTCAGATTTACCCAGGATAATTTCCTTTTCCTAAAAATCAACTGATTTGAGGCTTTAATTACATGTGCAAAGTTCCTTCACAGCAGCACCTAGGCTAGGGTTAATTGAGTGACTAGGAGAACGTGTGTGTGTGCATGCAGATGATGGGGATCTTGGGTTCAATCTGGAAAGCAGAACCAGTAGGATATATGGATGGATGATAAATAGATAGGCAGATAGACAGACAGACATAGACTCTATATATGTATCTATTTATCAAAAGTAATTAGCTTACGCAATTGTGGGGGCTGGCTAAGCAAATCCAAAATCTGTAATCAGAAAGGGATAATCACAGGAAGGCTAGAAGCCAAGAGCTTGAGCTAAAACTTTTGTCCACAGGTAGAATTTCTTCTCTTTCTCAGCCCATGCCTGTTGTCTCATGGGAGTTCCCTATAAACTAGTTAATTGAAGAAGAAAAATCTCAGCCCTGGTTTATAGACAGTTCTATGCAGGCACCCCCTGAAAATGGAGTGCGACAGCACTATAATCACTTTCTGGAGCAGCCATGAAGAACAATGGTGAAGAAGAATTCCCCCAGTCAAAAGATCTTCCTTTGAGCAGTGCACCTAGCTATTCATCTGGCCTGGACAGAGAAAAAGCTGGAAGCATGAATCTATATCAATTCATGGGCTGTTAATGGTTTGGCTGGATGGTCAAGGACTAGGAAGGGACATGATTAGAAAATTGGGAAAAGGAGGTCCAGGGAAGAGATGTGTGGATAGACCTTTCTGACTGGGCAGAAAACTTGAAGAAATTTGTGTCTCATATGAAAGCTCACAAAAGGGTGACCTCTCTAAAGGATTTTAACAATCAAGTGGATGGGATGGTCCATTCAGTGGATTATGAATTGGCCTTTTTCCCCAGCCATTTCTGTCATTGTCCAATGGGTTCATAAACAAAGTGGCCATGGTGTTTATGGCAATTAATGGAATGGAGATTATGCATGGGCTCAGCAACCCTGACATCCACCCACCAAGTGTGACCTAGCTACAGCCACTACTGAGTCCCCAGTCTGCCAGCAGCACAGATCAACACTGAGTCCCTGCTATGGTACCATTCCCCAGAGTGATCAGAGCTACCTTGGTGGCAAGTTGACTATATCGAACTGCTTTTTTGTATGGAATAGACACTTGCTCTGAATACGGATTTGGCTTCCCTGCCTAAAAAGCACCTCAGCTGGTTGTGGTTCTTTGTCTGCTAGGGTGACCCCAACCTTCATTCTTAAAAAGTGATGGCTATTGAATCCTGACTAATTGGTCTGTTGTTGTTTTCCTTTGACTTTAATCACAGGACATAAGAGTACTAAGAGATGCTCTGTAAGATCTCCTATGTTACAGACATTCTCCTCATTACCCCTGGTTGTGTAGTAGCTGCCCAATTTTCCCTTGGTAGTCAGGACCAATCACCACAGCCAACACAGTCACTCCTCCTGTCTGACATCCATGGACATACAGAATGCTTTATCCACTGTCAGTGTATTGTGTACAGCATTTTTTTCTGACTAGTAAACTCACTCCACAGCAAATGAAATGTGGTAATGGGCCAATGCTCATGGAATTCACTGGTCTTACCATGTTACCTATCATCTGGAAGCAGCCACTTGATAGAATACTGGAAAGGCCTTTTGAAGACTCAATATGGCACCAACTAGGTGGCAATACCATGCAGAGCTGGGGCAACATCCTCTAGGATGTGATGTCTGCTCTAAAACAGCATCCAATACATGCTTCTATTTCTCCCATAGTCCTCACTTACTAGTGCATGAATCAAAGGGTGAAAATGGAAATGGCTCAACTCATTATTACCCCTAGTGATCCACCAGCAAATGTTTTGCTTCTGCCCATGATCTAGCTCTGTTGATCTAGAGGACTTAGATCCAAAGGAAGGAATCTTCCACAAGTGGAACATAACAATGAACAATGAACATAACAATGATCCATTGAACTAGAAGTTGAGACTTGCACCAGGCCATTTGGGGCTTCTCATGCTTCTAAATCAACAAGGAAATATGGGGGTTATTATACTGGTTGGGGTGATTTATTATGACTGTCCAGTAGAAACTGGCTTGTTATGATACAATGGGGTAATGAGGACTATGTCTGGAATACATGCAATTCTGTAGACATCACTTAGTACTCCCATGTTCTGTGATTAAAATCCATGAAAAAACTACCACACCTAACCCAATTCAGGGAAGACTGATAATGGCTCATCCCCTTCCAGAATAAAGGTTTGGGTCAACCCACTAGGCAAAGAATCATGACCAGCTGAGATGCTTGCTGAGGGGCAAAAGAAATATGAAATGGGTAGTGGAAGAAGGTAGCTATAAATAACATCTGCAGCCATGTGATGAGCTGCAAAAATGAAGACTGCAATAGTTATAAGGATGTCTTCCTTATTTTGACATATGTTTGTATATATATATTAACCAAATATTTTTGTTTTCTTCATTCTCTTATTTTCTAATCATTTAGCATAATAGATAACTTTATTATCTCAGTATTTAAAGTACAGGTTACCAAAAGAGAAGAGTATCACCCAAGGACTTTGTATCTTTTTCTGGGGAAAGGGTTAGCATGCAGCATAGGGTTGTATGTGGGATAGTTGTACCATGCTAGGTGGAAATGTGAGTTTGTTTTAGTCTTTATTTGGAGACTACGTATAATTGAAAGAACTTTGCATGAGTGCCAAGTTGACAAGGGATAGACTATGATGAAATTTTTGATGTGTCAACTTTGCTAGGCTTTATTCCCCAGGTATTCAAACACTAATCTAGGTATTGCTGTAGTGGGATTTTGCAGATGTGATTAAATCCCTTAATCAATTCGCTTTAAGTAAGGCAAATCATCCTAGATAAACTGGGTGAGTCTGATTTAATCACTTGGAATGATTTGGAAACAGGGCTGAGACTTTATAGACACAGTTGGGGGCAAAGAACAAAGAGAAGACAGAGATAGAGAGACAGAAATTTCACCTGTGTACAATAGCTGTAGCTGCTGCCCTTGTGTTCCAGCCTACCCACAATCCACAATCTTCCCTTTCTGATTGCCTGCCCTACAAATTTCAGACTTACTTAGATAGCCGCCACTGAGTAATAGACTTATTGAATGAATAAATAAACACACATACATAGATGATAGATATAGAAATAGAACAGAGATATAGACATAGATGTAAACATAGACATGGACTTAAATAGATATCCTACTAATTTTGCTTCTCTGGTTGAATCCTGGCTACACAGGGGCTGTCTCAGAATTCTGCCCACCACAGGCTTTCTTTTGGGAATGTAGCAGGACACTGTAGCAATCATCAGACTCAGAACTGGGAGACCCAAGCTTGAGACTAAGTAGTACCACTAAAAGCATTATAACCTTGGGAAAATCAACCTCTCTGAGTTTCACTTATTTCTTCTATATTTTAGGAACCTACACTGCAGAATTGTGAGCATCAGATAAGAAAAATATAGTCATGTGCTGTGTAATGACATTTTGGTAACAATGAACCAAATATATGACAATGGTCCTATGAGATTATAACACTGTATTTTTACTATATCTTTTCTATGTTTAGGTATGTTTAGATACACACATACTTACCATTATGTTATGTAACATAATGGAACAGTAACATGTTCCATCCAGATTGTTGCAAAATGTATTAATTCATTTTTTGTGGCTGAGTAGTACTCCAAGGTGTATATATACCACATTTCATTAATCCAATCATGAATTGATGGGCACTTGGCTTGATTTCACATCTTTGCGATTGTGAATTGTGCTGCAATAAACATTCTAGTGCAAGTGCGTTTTCGATAAAATGACATTTTTTTCCTTTGGGTAAATATCCAGTAGTGGGATTGCTGGATCAAATGATAAGTCTACTTTTAGTTCTTTGAGGATACCATCCTCCTAAGTGAAGTACCACAAGAATGGAAAAACAAACACCACATGTACTCACTATTAAATTGGAACTAACCAGTCAGCACTCATGTGCACAGATGAAAGTAAAACTCAATGGAAATCATACAGATGGGAGGAGGGAGGGAGGGATGGGTGAAATCTTACCTAATGGGTACAATGTACACTATCTGGGTGATGGGAACCCTTATAACTTTGACTCAAGCAGTACAAAAGCAATCCATGTCACATAATGTTTGTACTCCCATAATATTCTGAAATAAAAAATAAAATAAAAAGGAACAGTAACATGCTGTAAAGATTTGCAGCCTAGGAGCAACAGGCTATCCCACATAGCCTAAGTGTGTAGCAGGCTGTACCATCTAGGGTTGGGTAAGTGCACTCTATGACATTCACACAATGAAAAAATCACCTAATGATGCATTTCTCAGGATGAATCCCCATCGTTAAGTAACGCGTGACTGATAAATACAAAAGTGGCCTGTATACTTTAGAATGCTATACAAATTTTGCAAATAGCAAAACTTGCTAAGTGGCTAAGAATGCTTGCATTGTTCATGTTAATCTCCTTGCTGAGGATGATTGAAATGAAAGTTGACTTGAATTTGGAGGTTTGTGACATGGGCATATGATTCTCAGGAATATTTTATTAGGCCAGAAACATTGATACCTGGGCTCGTGGAGAGACAAAAAGTATGGAAACCTTGAAATTACTGGTACAGAATGCTCATCATTTTTATTACATTTTATATTTATTTAGCTTTCATAGCATGCATAATGCTATGTTATTAAAATGAAATCATCTATGTAAAGCCAAGAAAATAATTTTTAAAAATCACTCACATTCCTACCACTTAGAGAAGCTACAAAAGGCAGCCTTTCATTCCCTCATATGTGAGATCATAGTCTTCTAAGGAATTAAAAACAAACAGCCATGGACAGGCAATAAACGAACAACAATGCAACCAGCATGGAATTCTATTTCCAGACTTAACTCATTTCTAGAGTCTGTTATTGACCCAGAGAATTTGAGTGGACCCCCTCTGAATGACTACAGCTAATGACTGGCATTTGCTCGGCTTCTTAACAAGCCTAATTATCTTATTATTCTGAGATTGCTTTTAGGTGACTTACTAGCTTCTTTTGGGTGAGCCTCAATGTTCTATGAGACAGTCCTTCAAACAGTCTATCAAACTCTTAATTAAATTTCTCATAGACATAGGCTGTAGAAATAACTTCCATTTTATGTTAACTGGAACACAAACACCTAAGAGCACATGTTAGAGTGCAGCAAAATCAGATGGTCTGTGACCTCAAATAAGTATCCCGGGCTCCAAAAACTTAACTGTAAATGTACAGGGTACCATTTTGATTTCAAGCATTATTTTGGCTACAGTGCCTAAGTTTCACCTTTACCATCATTGACACTTAGAGGGCTTCCATGTGAGGAGAGTGGCATATTGAAATATTGAAATATCATATTAATGTAAAAAATATGAGTGCTAATATTTCATATATAACCAACTAATTGACAATATTCCTTCTTACAACAAACCTGTTTGCCTGGGTGTATCAAGATAAGTAGTACTTTATGGAGAGGCAAGATGCTTAAAATGATTTGCATAAAATGATGATAATAAGGGCCTTTATTAAGTGATTGAAACATCCTAAATAGGGCATGCTTTTTGGCTTCTTTCAAATAATATGTATGTCAAATTCAAGTTTACCCTTGAACTGCAAATTCTCTTAAAGTAAAAACCACTGTATAGAAACCATATGATTTAAAAGATTAAGAAATAAAATAGTTTTAAAAGGAGCAAAAAGGACAAAAGGTGGGGGTGTTTAAAAAATGACATAAAAGAAAAATTCAGGAAGAATCCTTAATTAAAACTGGAAAACAGCAATTTTCTTCAAATAAGACAACAATTTTGAATCTTAGATGTTCTTCACTCTTTTCAAATAAAAACATGTCAGTAATCCTTGGGTATAGTTATAGTTGATGTCAAATTCTATCAAATTTGAGATGAGACTTTTCACCAATTTGGGAGCTAAGGGAATATATTATCTCAGACCACAAAGGGTTTCATAAAAAGATTGAAGGAAATGGAAATCCAACACCAGTTAAGGAAATCAGCAAATAAATTACAAAAACTGTCCATTTGCCTGTCCCTTTTAATCTTAATGTCGTATTCAAACTATTGGGCATGTAACTGAATATCTCAACTGTACCTGAAGAAATAATGGAGCGTGTCTCTGCAGTAAAACAGAACGGCACTAAACTGATGAGTTTAACCCAGCAGAAAGAGCGGCTGTAAACATGACAAATGCCTGCTATTGATTTCAGGTTTAATTACTCTGTGCAGCACTGACAAAGCCCATCAGATGTTGTTGTGAAGTGTAAATGGAACAGACTACACTTCACTGCCCATAGGAAACTGATGGTGTCTGCAGTTTGCATTGTTTACTTTATCCTCCGTAAACTTCAGCCTTGATCAAATTAACAAGTGCTACTAACCTCCAACAAACTACAATGCACTATGGTTTTACAGCAACAGCCTTGGAACAACAGTTCAGCAGCGTCTCATTGATAACAAATGTCAGTCTCATGGCTGCTGGCGAACCCTTCAGCCCAGGACCTGTGAGTCCTGACTCTGGGGCCACTGGAATCTCTTTGCATGGGTTTGACATATAAGGGAAGAAGAAAATGAGTTCTTCATACTACTCATTATCGTGGTGCCGATAAATAGCTGGTACCATAAGTTTTTCCAAAAAAGCACCTAAATTATTTATTTTTTTGTTTTTAATACTAATTTTTTAAGAACTTTGTAATTATATTAAAAACAATTTCAGGTTAATTCCTTTCCAGTTTTTCCCTTTTCCCTCTTTCCTTTCAGATGTATAAATTGTATCTTCTTTCTCATTCACTTCGATTCAACCTTTTGGAACTGATGATTTACTGAAGGATATTTTTGAAACAATTGACAATCATAACATTTGCAAAAGAACATTTTCCTTAAATGGGAGATTACTTAATGGACCTATTATGTGCTCTTCTGTACAAAGACTATGTCGGAATTTGCTAATTTATCATCAAAATATCAATAGAGTGTGCTGTTTATGTATACAAAGGTTTGTGCAAACAATTAAAACAGTGAAAGGAGGATATCTGTAAGCATTTGATATGGGTTCAGGGTGAGCCGAAGTCAGAAGTAGATGTCTGAGACACGGTCCTCATGGTCCACTTAGTTCATGCCTCAGAGTTAGCTGGTCCCTCTCACCTCCACCTGCACACATTTGCTGGATGTTAGTGTCGATGCTGGTGGTCAGCACCTGTTGTCCGGATTTTTTATTCCTGATCTTGGCAATGCCTTAGCAGAATGGTGGGCATCTATTTCCCAGCTGACACACTCAGGCTGGCAGGCTTTAATTTCTCATCCTATGTAATCTTCAGATGCACTACAGTCCTCTCATTTTGTCCTGGATTTTGTATAACATAATGTACTTCAGACTAAAACAAAACCAAGGACTACTACATTCGAGGAGTATTAAAATAAATGTAAAACAACATCTGATAACTACTATGCAAAATTTTTAATAAAAACTAGATTTCTAGCAAAAGAAAGATAGTGTAATCATCACTTATTTCAATAAACATTTAGAACTGTAGCAGAAGGGGGAGTGTAATCATTAGTTACTTAATTGGTTTTAAAGGGTAGTTTAAAAATAGTAAGAGAACGGTGATGATTATCTTAGAAAACACCTAAATTACTTCATATATGCCTGGTCATTTATCAAAAAATTAAGTGGTGCAAAATCTTTTCTTAAAAATGTCTTTTTATGTACTGAAATTAAAGAAAACTGCACAGAGTTCATTCATTTATTTGAAAATATTTATTGAGTGCCTCCTCTGGCTGAGAGGTGCTGGTTATCCAGTGGTTAAGAAAATACATCTTACCTCTAGTGGAAAAAAATAAATAAATTACTCACATAATTTTATAGTCAATTTTGCAGTGAGTGCTATGGAGGAAAAGTGTAGGGAGCAACAGGAGCCTGGAAAGGAACACCTGCTTTGACCCAGGGCTGGGAAGTCTTCTCTGAGCACGGCGGCTTTATCAGCCTATCACCTGAGACTGTGCAGAGGCATCCAGGAGAGATACCTGTGTGTGCCAGAGTGCTCAGGTGAGAGCTTGACACAGCTGAGGAGCTGAAAGAAGCCTAATGTGCCCAGAGGACAGCAAACTGGATGGATAGTGGCCAAAGATCTGGATGGGGAGGTGGAGAGCGCAGGGGCACCCAGACCCATTAAGAAGTTTAGCTTCTAGGTTCTTAGGAGCCCAGGGAATCCCTGAAGTCTGTTCAGTACTGAAGGTCGAGGCAGTAGGTTTGGGTTTGTTTGTTTTTTTGGCTTAAGTTCACTCAGACTACTTTGCAAGGAACAGCTTCAGGTCAGCAGGAGACAAGTGTGAATGCAGTGACCAACTAGGAGGCTAGATCAAGCAAATGATGATGGTGGCTTGCTTTAGATGGTGGCTGTAGAGATGGTTGGAATTTCCAGATAGTGCTGAGGAAATCAGAATATTTATATATATGCATATGTATAATGTGTATATATACATCTTGTATAAACCTTTTGTGTATGTCTGTATATATACCTTGTGTGTATATAGGTATATGTATATGTGTATGTATACCTATATATACACCTATATAATATACACACACACATATATATACCTTGTTCCTGATATGGAACCAGGTGAGGTTGTCTTCTCTTGCTCCTACTATTCAGTGATGTACTAAAGGTGCTAACCAGGGCAATTAGGCAAGATAAAGGAATAAAAGTCATCAGATTGGAAAGGAAGTAAATTGATCTCTATTTTCAGATGACATGATATTTTTATGTAGAAAATTCTAATGAATCTACAGAGAAACTTTTATAATTAGTAAATAAGTTTACCAAATTTACAGTGAAAATATCCATATAAATATCAGTCATTTTGCTGTATGTTGATGATGAGTTTTCCCAAAACAAAATTAAGAAAATATTTCCACTTATAATAGCATCAAACATAGGAATACATTTAACAAAAAAACTATGACTGCTGCACTGTAAACTCCAAATGATTTTTTTAAAGAAATTACAGACCTAAAGAAATGGAAAAACATCCTATGTTCATAGATTAAAAGACTTAGCATTATTGCTCAAATGGAAATATTCCACAAATGAATTCACAGATTAAACACAACTCTTATCAAAGTCTTGGCAGCCTTTTTTTGCGGAAATTGGCAAGCCAATTCTAAAATTTATTTATAAATTCGAGTAACCCAGAATAGTAAAAAATCTTGAAAAAGAAAAGTAAACCTGGAGTACTCCCATTTATGATTTTAATACAAATTGTAAAGCTACAGTAATCAGGAAACGTGGTAGTGAAATACCTCTACACATATAAGTCAATGAAATAGAATTGAAAGTTCAATAATAAATCCTTACATTTTGGATCAAGTGATTTTCTCAAGGATGCCAACACAACTGGTTGGAGAAAGTGCAATAAGGGAATTATAGTCAGATATACAAAGACCTTTTACATATCAACAAAAATGAAAAAAAATAGGCAGCAGTTTTGAGCCATCATCTACTACTGGTTGACATGTAAAATGATGCAGCCATTTTAGAAAATACTTGGCTATTCTCTAGTAGGCTAAATATTAATATATGTTACCACATAATGTAGCAATAGACTACTAGATTTATGCCCAAGATAACTGAAAACATACATTCATAGAAAAGCAAATATTTATAGCACCATTATTCATAATATCTCCAA
>NW_012150952.1:3428844-3439837 GCF_000956105.1 Propithecus coquereli
TATACAGTTGTCCCTCAGTAGATAGGAGGATTTGTTCGAGGACCCTTTGTATATACCAAAATACGTGTATACTTGAGTCTTGCAGTCAGTCCTGTGGAATCCAGGAATATGAAAACTCAGCACTCCTTATGCTCTGAGTTTTGAATCCCAGAAATACGTTATTTTGATCCACTTTTGGTTGAAAAAAATCCCCATATAAGTGAACCCATGCAGTTCAAACCCATGTTGTTCAAGGGTCAATTGCATTTATAATATATTTAATATGTGTATGTATGTGTATATATACGTATGTACACACATATGTACTAAAGTTAATTTTATTTTTATATTTCTTTACCTCTATATGCTGAATTGCGTCAGACATTCATTCATTTGAATATATGGATTCTCTGTGGACTCCTTAAATATTAGTAGAGATCACTCTTACAGCAACACTCCCAATGGCAGCATATCTAAGCAGGTTGAGAGATTCTGGTTTAATTAAAATAATGGTGTCTTTCAGAGTTCAGATTACATTTCTAGATTTTATTCTTAAAGGCCAAATTTCCTCAATAGCTTGATATTTTTAAGTGATCAGTCTGTATTTTTCACAGTAGAGAGAAAAAGGAAATCTCTGATGTTGTCTACAAATTCAGTAGTCAAGTTTGAAGAGGATACCTCAAGGGACCCTATTTGCTTCAAACGTTATCTGAATAGACCTCCAGGTACCATCCATCTCTGGATGAAGGCTTTGGAAGAGAGGAAGTGATGCCCACAGAAGCATCTTTAGTCAAAGTGGAGGGGCTATAGAATATTTTTAAAAGGTTCCCTATAGCCTCCAACATGGATGAAAATGGGGCAGTTATGAATTTAAAGCCAATTCAGACTGATTTAGAAAAAACTTCCAGGCCTGGAATTCAGCTCTCATTTTGTCTGTTTCTAATTTGACACGAAAGGAATGTGGATTCAATGTTCTGGCAATGAATAGGAAAAGATACTTTTTACTTCTTTTAATGAAACATTCTTATTAATTTTTGCTATTCCTTTCCATTATTACATGAACAACATCTCCTCTACACTTTGAAAAATTGTTGATCCTTGACATTTGAAGCGAAAAAAAGTAAATGTGATTATTAAAATAGTAAAATCATATGTCCCATTTATAATTTTATAATGCTTTTTAATTAATTAGTAAAACACTTGTGAAATGAATTCATCTATCAACGAGCCACAGATCCCTTAAGTAAAATTAAAAGAATTAAAGATCAAATTATATGACAATTTGTGGTCAACCTAGAAAAGTGTTGCCCAACAGGTAAAAAATTCCTAATTAAAGAATCCAATTATTCTCTCAAAAATACTTAGCACCTACTAAGTACATAAATGACCCTGAACTTTGTGGTGCCTCATTAGAACACTAGGGTATAGGAATAACTCAATCAAGAATCCGGACCTCAAACAGCTTATTTTGACCACTAGGCACATTAATTTAAAATTGCCCTTTTATTTAATCACTTCCTTTCAAGTTATTGAATAGAGAAGTCCATAGCCATGACTGAATAGAAGGTAAAATCACCAAGGAAGTCTCGGAAGGCATGATCTTTCTACACGGAGAAAATGAGTGACTAACATTTTGCCCTGCGCCAGAGACTGCATCACATAATCTGTCACTGTCCAAATACAATTTTCTTTTTTTGTAAATGAGTCAGTCTCAAACCTCTGATTGCGCCATTTCAAATGCAAATAATTCTGTTCCAACTGCCTCTTTACATTAGCTAAATGAAGTCATCAGTAACCAAAATTGGAGAAAATCTTAACACAACCGCCGTAAACAACTTTTAAAGTTTTATATCCCATAAGAATGAAACCGTTACGAGATAGTTAAGATTCATTAGAGATACCCAACCCTGATATAACTCATATTCAAAAACAATAATACTTTCCCTCATAACCAACAGTGGCCAGAGCAAATTATAATCAAAGATAGATTTCTTGGAGGGTGATGATACCATTAGATTTAAGGAATTAAAAATACATGAAACTTTTGAGTTAATGAACAGGGTCCTTAACTGCTCATTTAATTCAAACAGCTGTTTGTTAATGCCCTAAGCAGTGTCATAAACTGTGAAAATACTGTTGAGTGCAAGACACTAGTTAATGCTATAAAGCAACACATGCTCTAATATTAAAAGGATTTAATGGGATTAATAGAGAATAAAACATTAACTCCCTATTATGATGTTTTAGAACCCAAGGGCAAATTCTGGCTAAAAAGGACTCTGGTTCTAAAACCACAAAAAGTAAACTCCAGCACTGTACAGCAAATCATGGCAATTTTATGCCCTTGAAAAAAAGTGGAACCCTGATAAGATCACATCTGTTCCAATCACATACTGGATAAAATCACTGTTTACTAAAGTCCTAAATAACTAAAAATGTGGAACCCCAACAGGATCCCATCTGTTAATGCTACAACTTGGATATGGTCCCATTAGAAAAATTCCATATAATAATGTTCCAGAAAAAAATAGTAAAGAATTTGGATTTCATTTCATCAATTTTGTCTATAGACTTATATACTGATTTTCTGCAAATATACCACTGTATGATCTACGATGCATTTTCTTATGGGTGGTTGCTACAATTTTAATAGATGAGACCAAAACTGATTCAAAATAATAAATTTCAGTCTTTTTCTATGAATTTCAGGAATTTTAAGTCAATTTCTGTTCATTATTTTATTCTTTACATTGCTTTAGAGGTTATTTTCATTGATAACTTGTTGTTTAGTATATGTCATAATATAAAATTCATAGCAATGTCCTTTTTAGACATTTTGGCTTTTGCAAGTACATCAAGAATTTCAGTTCTGGATTAAATATATGACTTCACAATTCATAGAAAAATGCATTCATATTTTATATTCTTTTGGCAGTATAATACTTAACTTTTATAGCATCGCTAAATTTCATTTAAGACAGACTTAAGTACGAAGGTAGTTGTAAATGTAAATGTAAAGTCATTATTGAAGAACAAGGACTGGCAGACTAAAAGGAAAAGTTAAAATAATTTTGGTGAGCTAGGTGAGATTAAATAATTTAAAATGTCTGTAAAAATATATCAGATTGTAATTTTTAGAATATACTATATCTTCTAACCATCGTAATGTTTTAATTTTCTTAGAATGCTATTAAAATGGAGATTTTCAGATTTTTCTTAGAAGTACATTTTAAAAAAATGCCAACATTTTATTGTAATCTCATCATGCCCTGGCATTGTAACGAATTATTATAAATATGGCTTAATTTATTCCTCACAAAAAATCCATCAGTATGCAGTATTGTTACACTTATTTTATAGATGAGGAAACTAAGCCTTTGAGAGGTAAAATAAATTCCCAAGGTTATTCAGCTAGTATATGATAGACTCAGGACTAAAAACCAGGAGCTTTAGGTTACAAAGCTGACTTTTATACACACTCTGCTGTACTGGCTCAAGGACTGTTCTCTTAGCATAAAAATAGGAAGAAATTAAGACTAATAAAAATCACTGTGTTTATTAACAACTATGGCTGGGATTAATGCAAACATTTGAGCTTGGTCATTTCTGAAATATTCTACTGGCAAGAAATATATACATGCTTCCTCTTGGTGGACTTTATGGGCTATCAGACATATAGGTGCCCTGAGCAGGCTACTATTTTGTCCCCCTTTCAATCCATTGTCTAGATGAACTGTGTGCTTCCATTCATTGGACAAAAAGGCCTTATACAATTCATCAAAATTTTTCTTTGCCCTGTCTTTCAGAAAATTTGAAGCTAAATTTATTTAAATATTTATTCAACATTGATTTAGCTGGGATGAGGCAGGCGCCAGCAATAAGGTGGGTTGCTTCATTTCCATTTCAGCGTGCTATATTCTTTATAGAACCAAAACAAAATTAAAATTTGTCTATTATATAAAGAGTTGAGTGTGGAGCTCTGAGCTAATGGGAGCCATATTTCCAAATTATTCCATCGATGTTTTATTGAATGGCATTTTAATGATAGAATTCATGATGATTAATTTTCTATCTGAAAATACTCAAGAGAAAGTTAAAAGGTCATTTATACTATCGGTTACTGTAGGTTCTCTCAACTTTATTTCTGTATTAAATCGGTCTTTTATAATGCAGCACAGCTAAATTATATTATTAATAAAATAATTTCTTGCAAATATAATCTCATTAATTAGAAAAAAGTCCATTTAAAAATATTCAGATACTTGTTATGAACCTATCAAGAGAAAAAAATGGGAAAGAATATCATGCCTAAATATAACTATGAAAGTTATAAAATCCAGAGCAATGAATGTGATAGATTTAAAATTAAAGTGTGAATATTATTCTTTCATGGAAAAAGAATGTTATTAGAAGTATATAATTGACTATCATATAGATTAACATAATTATCTTAAAATTATGAACATTATTATTTCAGAACATATAATTCTGAACTAATAAGGGCACGATTCTCTGTCTTAAATAATATAGTTACCCAACAACATTATGCATTTCTTACAGAATTTGAGCATTAAGGAAATATTTGTTGCACTGAATGATTGTTTCAGAGAAATGAATATTAACTTGATAGACGTTTATTAGTTGTATAAACTTGTAGAAGTTACTTAATCTCATTAAACTTCATTTTCCTTAATTGTAAATAAGAAAAGAACATGAAACCGCATTGGATTGAATGACCCAGCCATGACAAACCACTAAATACAGTGCCTGGCACCAGGTCAGATCATTTGCAGATGCTAACTTTTTGTCTTTTTATTTCTAGATACATTCTATGTGTCCTTTTTGAGCAAAACGGAATTACAAAATTATTCACCTTTTCTTTTTGTCAAGGTTGCCACAAAATTCAAAGTTAAATTTATTTTTATGCTACTCATGTAGCTAGGAATTTTTTCCCCCTGTTTTGGAACTGCTTCTAATCTCTCTCTCTTTTTTTTTTTTTCTTGAGACAGGATCTCACTCTATTGACTGGGCTAGAGTGCAGTGGTGTTATCATAGTTTACTGCAGCCTCGAACTCCTCGGCTAAAGCTATCCTCTTGTCTCAGCCTACAGAGTAGCTGGGACTATAGGTGTGCACTACCACAACCGGCTAATTTTTTTTTATTTTTGTGAAGATGAGATCTCACTATGTTGCTCAGGCTGGTCTCGAACTTCTGGCCTCCCAAAGTACCAGGATTACAGGCATGAGCCCAGCCAGCTGCCAACAAATATCTATTTCTCAAGGTGCCTTTTCTTTGGGTTAAATAAGCATATATAAGTTTTTAAAAAAATATTTGGTTTCAAATGTTTTTAATAATTCAAGAATATGTGCACATATAAAATTATCAATAGTTTAAATGGCTATTATTTATTAATAATCAAATCTAAAAAGGTAATTTAAAAGAAACTGCTTGGAAGCAGCATTCGTGAAAAAAGAAGTGTGAGCTTTTCCTTTCATTTGAAACTGTACTTTTCTTTCGATATATAATATCTCTCTCTTTCTCTTTGTTAGGAAGAGCAAACACAATTTTTCCAAATAGTGTTAATAATATACCATTAACAGAGTAATTCCCCAAATAAAACTACAAATAGTATGTAAAGAGTGGTGTCTTGCTGGAAAAAATGCTTTTATAGTTTACTGTTCTATTTCTTTCATTACCAATTGTAATTTGTAATGATGATGTAGTAATGCAGCAGAATTAAAATAAGAAAGAAAACTTTGCAACAAATTTCAATTCCCTAACCCTAAAAGTTGTTAAAGGCATTTTAATTTCCCATAGCAAAAGAGACCATTGTATACAAGATTCTATTTTCAGTCTAACCTTATTAAAAAATAAAACAACATTAAAGAAACCTATTCTCCATTTGGAGCAAGTGGAATTTATGTTAGTAACTCCAATTAACTCTAATGGGAGTTAGATGAATAAATCTCAAAAGCACTGAGAAGAAAGGAGTTTTGCTATTATGGGGAATTCAGAGAGAGCTCAGATATGATTTCATATGAACTGTTGAAACGTCATTTAAAGTATCTGTGAAAACTGATCAATAAGCAGAAAAATATTTTAAATTTTGACAAAATGGATTTGTATGTCATTGTAGAATCAAATGTATGGAAAATTATTAACCTTTTAATAGAATTTTTAGAGATGTTTAATATTATTTTTTCTGATTTTAGTTTAAATTGAGGAATAAAGCCAGGTTTAAGAGAAAATAGGTAAATTTGATCATGCCTAACTTTAATGCCCTCTAGGTTTCATGGAAAGGAAATAACTTTTCAGACTATTGTAAACATATCTTTCCCTGAGGGCCTATTGTGATATATGCTTTAACCTTTTTCTAAATTGAAAATGTCGATAAATCCTTTTTTAGTCAATTTCCAGGAGCATGTGAGGTATCTATTATTTTACAAATTTTATATATTTTAGTGTTTAGAGAGTCTATTAATAATGTGCCCAAATTGCTCAGGAAAACTCTGGGATTAGGGTCCTGAAGTCTGCAGATCACTAATCCTAGGCTCTCAGAAGTTCCACTGCACAGGGTCCTTTTGCTTACAGTCTAAATCTATTTCGGTATGTGCCTATTTATGAATGGGAGTTTTCAAAGCATGGATCACAAGGTTGTATCCTTAATTATCTCAAATTTCTGAGAATTTTTTTTATAATTATCAGAAAACTTTAATTCAATTCTATTTTGAGTAAAAACTAAGTAGATATCATATAATGAGATACGATGTCACCATCTTCAAGATTTTGAGATGTATTTCTGAAAAAGAGTAGTTCATTTGATGCAGGCAAAGATGAAAATCATTAAGTATGCTGAAATGGAAATGATTTTGCCTCCCTTAAAAGCTTTTTAGACTTGAGCCAAACAATTATGCGCGCAATTACAAAATAAAAGAAAAAAATTAAAGAACATGTACAAAAATGCTAGAAACTCATGGATCAAGGTTTGCACCTGAAAGATGTTATAAATAAGAATTATAGTAATGGTCATTTTAGAACATATAAATCTATTTTTTTTTACCTTATACTTAAGTATATGGTTTTAGGAAAATATTCCTAATATGCTTAAGGAGTACCTTTTGTACATTTTACGAAAGTTTAGAGTTGGGAATTAGGATAATCGAAAAGGCTTTACCAAGAGACTGTGTCCAACATCTGCTTAGATCTCAGGCCTGTTTCGACATGTGACTATTTACAAACTGAAATTTTTAAAACAGTGATCACAAGCCTGAACCCTTAATTATCTCAAATGTTTTGAGAAATTTTCTAATAGTAATCAGAAAATTTTAACGCGATTGAGAAAAATTAACAGTAGCTACAAAATGTTAGCTACTAGCTTCTGAAACATGCAATTTATTCTATGTATATATAAGGGTTACATTTTCAAAGATGAGTTTTAAGATAATGGCCACTGCTTTCAAAACAAGATTTGTGCTTTTAAATCCTATATTAGAAATGACCAAAATGTCCCTTTTCTTCCCCTCCATTCCACTTTTCTTTCCTTCCTTCTTCCTTTCTGATATTTATTAAACTACTAATAAGTGTCATATCTTTGCTCGTTGCTTAGGATAAAAACTTGTCCCTAGTATAATGTACATGTGGAAAATTGAGTTCTCACATGTTAGTTGCTCTTTCATTAGAAGAAGAGAAGATATCAGCATGGTTAGACCAATTAAGTTTTGATGACAAGCCAAAGAGCAAGTGCTATTTTTCAAATATGAACAAAAGATATTATCTAATTCTTTTGTTCATAATTTATAGTGTTTTAATTCAGCATTTCATAAGATCCGAGACTAAAGTGTCATTCCATTAAAGTGGACTATCAAAAATGGAGAGGGATTTCAGGAAAAAATAAAATTAAAACACATTTTTATTATTAGAATATTTATCAGTTACCTCTACAATGCTGAATATTGAAGTGATAATCTTTGTCTAAATAATACAGAAATATAAATGGAAGTTAAGATGAAGGGAAAATGTTTAAAATATTTATTCATTAGTTTGTCACTAATAATGAAGAAAAGCCTCTTGGATTTATCACCATAGCAAAAGTTAAACTTTGAAAGGGCAACTTGCATTAAGTAATGTTAAATTTCAAATTTTATTTTCTTTTAAAAATTTAGTGATCAAGGTGTTGATAAATAAATATGCAAAGTTCAATAGGATCAACTGTATGTCAAACAAAAATACTTCCATATTTAACAATCAAGCATAAAAATATAAATTAAAAACTGATTTTTAAGTTTCACGCAGCAGCATATCAAAAATCTATCTGATCTAGCATAGATTAAAAAAAAAACTACCCTGGATTTTGCTGATAGCAAAATAACTTTCATCACGGAATTACATAGAAATATATACAATTAAAAGAAGAAAATAAAAATCACAAAATGCTTACCATCATTAAGTGACCTACTCTGTTTTTTACATGGGATAACTTTCAGATATATGGTGTCTTTTTGCATGTGGCTATCTTTGATTCCTGAACAGTTTCACCAATGCTATTGAATGAACCTGTTTTGAACTTTACTGATTCATTTTTTGAATTTGTCTAATTTGAACCATTTTTGGATAGCCTGTCTAGCTTGTTGATGGGAAGAGTAAGGCACTGACCCTAACATTTACCCTGTGTGATAGACTGACTCTTGGTTTGCCCTGCTAGGTTTCTCACACCCCTCTTCTCATAATAGACCCAGGCTTTTGTTCAAAGAAGTAAGTCTGTGAACCAACGTATTTGATTTTAGTTACCTATCTCATAGCAAGATCGAAAGTTCCTTTCAAAATTCATATATCAGTCTATACAAATGATTCAAAGTAATCTACGAAATAAGACCCATATACATTCAGAAAACTCACCATGAGGAAGGGGAAAATCAGATCCTGGGTTGTCATGTTGGAGAGCAACGTCAAGGCAGAGGCTGACCCAGCCTCCATGGGTCTGTGAGCAGGAATGACTTTGCAGAGCTTAAATTAAAACAGCTGAGAAGCTAGAGAACTGAACTGTTGGCAGCCCCAACCTACTGTGGTGTGGAACAAATGTAAGTGGCCTTAGCATGATGAAGGGACATGTCCCCTTTCTTCCCATGCACCTTGATAAACTACATCAGGGCACACAAGATTAGCAGACCATCAGACTAGAAGTTATGGTGACTACCTTAATAAACACAGGAGTAGAAAATGTCTAACCCTGGCTTTGGGAGTGCTTATTTCCCATAATGACACTATGAGGCAACAGAAGCATTGTAGAGCTCTCCAGGGGACCAATCAGATTTCTAATTTTCCCTCTGCATTGTGAGAATAACTAGAGTTGATGTCTGAGTAGCAAGACCTTGGGAGCAGGGAGCAGCAATGGACAGCAAAAAAGCAGGAGGGACCACAGAGACAGAAAAATAATATATGTGTGGCCTGCAGGATAAAGGCTTGAGGTCATTTAATTTGACCGTTAAAAGAAGTTTGACCTCATTTTGGAAACAGGCACACCATTTAATTAACTTGATTTACAAATTTCAAGTTTAGCAAAATTTAGTTTTGTATTTTTTCTTCATTGTCTTGATAAACTTGAAGACACATATGTTATTAAAGAATGTTTTTGCACTCTATTTCATATAAATTATTGTAGAAAAGTCAAGAGGCAAATTAAAAAAATTAATCAACATACTAAAAACCTATATATGTGATTATTCATTCATTTAATATATATTTGTTGAGTACCTATTATGTGCCAAGCTATCTTTTAGGGGTTGAGGTCACAGCAATGAGCAAGTGAGCAAACAGACAACATCCCTGACCTCATATTTTTGTACATATAATTTAAGAGACATAATTAAAGTAACATACTTTTGCTCGGGCCAATTTAAATTAGAAAGAAAGAATTAGAGAGTGAGAGAAAGAGTATGAGCCAGAGAGAGAAAAGATATGTTTGAAAGTTTGAAATATCCCTACTTCTGCTACAATACAAAAATGATGAAAGAAATTATAATAAAATATTTATCTCTCAACAAAACAGATTTCATTAATTCATTAAATTCATTCACACACAGGCATTAAGCATCTATTATGCAGTGTCATTGTCAGGTGCAAGCACTTTTTTTAAAGCAAATGGTATATTGGGTTTCTATAGTTTAAACCGTTTGCATAAAATACAATCTAAGATAAAACAAATGATTTTATAAGGAATTAAGTAAATAGAAAAGACTAAATGGGTTAATAGTAATACTAATATACATTTAAAATTTTTTTTTTCTTTTTGCCTGAGCATATAAACTCCCTTAACTAATATACATTTTTATTTTGGCATTTGTGTATTTACATTGTTATAGATTCCGACTGCTATTAATTCCATTCTTTGAAGAGCATCTCTCATCTGTCTGAACTTATGTTTGTTCTATGTTTACAATGATTCAAAGCCTTTCCATCTTTTATCTAGGTAACTTTGTTTTATGTTCTATTTATACTTCATAAATTCATTATAAGTCCATCTGGAAAAGCAATTATTTCCAGGCATCAACTAATTTGCTAGACTTCCTTCTCAATGGATATGTAGTTTCTACTTTAGACAACCAATTTCCATAGCAAATCAGGTGGATTTAGTTTCTGCATCCTTGTTTTTACATAAGCTAAATTAAGAATGTTACCACCTTAGATGTAGCTACTGGCCAAATAGAAGGTACAAAACTTTAAAGTCACAATCACGCAGGCAATTAGTGGAAGCCGTGTCCATAGCCCATGTCCCCTATATTTTGCTCCAAGGATTTTGCCCTACGTAAGGCTACAGTTGAACATCTCCGTCATTCAATAGTATAATGGAAAGTCGACCAGATAAACACTTAGAATATATTCTTTAGCCACTTGATTTTTTATGTAAATTATTTAACCTTAGGTAGTGGAAGCTGTGTCCAGAGCCCATGTCCCCTATATTTTGCTCCAAGGATTTTGTCCTACGTAAGGCTACAGTTGAACATCTCCGTCATTCAAT
>NW_012150952.1:3439887-3440588 GCF_000956105.1 Propithecus coquereli
AGAGTCTATTAATAATGTGCCCAAATTGCTCAGGAAAACTCTGGGATTAGGGTCCTGAAGTCTGCAGATCACTAATCCTAGGCTCTCAGAAGTTCCACTGCACAGGGTCCTTTTGCTTACAGTCTAAATCTATTTCGGTATGTGCCTATTTATGAATGGGAGTTTTCAAAGCATGGATCACAAGGTTGTATCCTTAATTATCTCAAATTTCTGAGAATTTTTTTTATAATTATCAGAAAACTTTAATTCAATTCTATTTTGAGTAAAAACTAAGTAGATATCATATAATGAGATACGATGTCACCATCTTCAAGATTTTGAGATGTATTTCTGAAAAAGAGTAGTTCATTTGATGCAGGCAAAGATGAAAATCATTAAGTATGCTGAAATGGAAATGATTTTGCCTCCCTTAAAAGCTTTTTAGACTTGAGCCAAACAATTATGCGCGCAATTACAAAATAAAAGAAAAAAATTAAAGAACATGTACAAAAATGCTAGAAACTCATGGATCAAGGTTTGCATCTGAAAGATGTTATAAATAAGAATTATAGTAATGGTCATTTTAGAACATATAAATCTATTTTTTTTTACCTTATACTTAAGTATATGGTTTTAGGAAAATATTCCTAATATGCTTAAGGAGTACCTTTTGTACATTTTACGAAAGTTTAGAGTTGGGAATTAGGATAATCGAAAAGGCT
>NW_012150952.1:3451018-3454473 GCF_000956105.1 Propithecus coquereli
TGTTAATATATATAAATAATTTTACAGATTCTATTCAATCCCTATAAAAATACCAATGACATTCTTCACAGAAAAAGAAAAAACAATCCTAAAATTTGTATGGAAACATGAAAGACTCTGAATAGCAAAAGCAATCCTGAGCAAAAAGAACAAAGCTGGAGGCATCACATTACCTGACTTTAAAATACACTACAAAGCTATAATACCCCAAATAGCATGGCGCTGGCATAAAAACAAACACATAGATCAATGGAACAAAAGAGAGAACCCAGAAATAAATCTATGCATGTACAGCCAACTTATTTTGACAAAGATGCCAAGAACATACACTGGGGAAAGAACAGTCTCTTCAATAAATGATGCTGGGAAAACTGGATATCCTGTAGAACAATGAGACTAGACCCCTATCTCTCACCAGATACAAAAATAAACTGAAAATAAATTAAATACTTAAATGTAAGACCTGAAACTATGAAACTACTATAAGAAAACATAGGGGAACCTCTTCAGCCATTGATCTGGGCAAAGATTTTTGGATAAGACCACAAAAGCATAGGAAACAAAAGCAAAAATAGACAAATGGGATCATATCAAATTAAAAGCAACTACATTGCAAAGGAAACAATCAACAGTGTGAAGAGACAAAACTTACAGAAGGAGAGAAAATATTTGCAAATTATCCACCTGACCAGGGATTAATATCCACCATATATAAGGAACTCAAACAACTGAACAGCATAAAACAAATAATCCAATTAAAAATGGACAAATGATCTGAATAGACATTTCTCAGAAGAAGACATACAAATGCGCAACAAGTATATGAAAAAATGGAAATGCAAATCAAAACCATAATGAGATATCATCTCACCCCAGTTAAAATGGCTGTTATAGAAAATACAAAAAGTAAATGCTGGTGAGGATGTGGAGAAAGAGGAACTCTTATACACTGCTGCTGGGAATGTAAATTAGTACAACCACTATGGAAAACAGTATAGAAGTTCCTAAAAACACTAAAAGTAGAAATACTATATGATTTGGAAATTCTACTACTGGGTAAATATTCAAATAACAGAAATCAGTATGTTAAAGAGATATCTTCACTCCCATGTTTATTGCAGCACTATGCACAACAGCCAAGATATAGAATCCACCCAAGTGCCCAACAGTGGATGAACAAATAAAGAGATGTAGTATATACACACAATGAAATATTATTCAACAATGAAAATAGAATAAAATCCTCTAATTTGCAGCCCCATGGATGAGCCTGAAGGACATTATGTTATATATGAATAATTAGTGTTTTAGAAACATATACAGTAAGTCCTCACTTAAGATCATTGATAGGTTCTGGGAAACTATAACTTATAATGAAACCAACTGTTTTTTCTCATCAACATTATAAAGAAACAACCTTTAATGAAATGACATTATTCCAGGACCTGCTGTATGTAGTTTCACTTAAAGTTACAGTTTCTAAGAACCTATTGATCACATTAAGTAATGACATTGTATAGTCACTATTTTTTGAATAAAGTGTAATTTTTATATTTAATATTCACAAATTCATTTTGTTTTTATAAATTGTTTTCTTTCATTGGTCTCCATATGTGTACTTGTTATATACATATATATAGAGAGAGAGAGGGAGAAAATTTAAATCAATGTAATCATAGTATCAATACTTTGTTGGCATCTTTTCTTCAATTATTTTTGGAATATTATTGAAACTAAATAAAAATGCAAACTCCTTAATTAGGTATCAGTATAACAAATGAGTAAAATACATCAAATTAGTGAATCTAGTTAAATTAATAAATTAGTTAAAATTAGTAAATATCTGTAACTCTAAGAAAATTGAAATCTCCAGAACATCTTAGAATTTATAAGATATGTTTAAACCTAAAATTCAGCCGTAAAGGTTTTGTAGAAAATCATACTGTAATAATGGCTAATGTTTCTTTTCCTATTTAACAACATCTTATAGTAGAAAGCTTCGAATGATTGTGTTTTAAATACACAAACACAAGTATAAAGAGTCAGTAATATTTACAGACAGAATTTTAAAAATTCCTTTGAAAGGTAAAAATCCATTTTATGTTATTTATGAACCAAAACTATGTAAAATAACTGTTTTTAATTAACCACCTGCAAAATGCTAAACTAAGCAAAGACTCACTCATCTTTGTGTCTCCTATATTCTATTTATACAGTGATAGAATTCAAAAGGGAATAAAAACGAAACCCTTCATATCCTGAAAATTATAATTTCTCTACTGTAGAATTTGATAAGGCGAAGAAATACCACCGGGTTTAGTTTCCCCTAAAAACCTAGATGCCATTCTTGGGTGTCCTTTACCAATATAGTTACCTAAATCTCCTCTTAGCATTAAAAGCACAGCCCTTTATTCATCTGTGTTCTCTGTCAATCCTTATGGCAATTGCACACATCCCTGCCTGGCAAAGTGCTCTCTTTGCAAGTACTGCTCTATAGCAAACTTCTGAAAAGACACTCTCTGAACGCATGCTCTGCGGAAGCAAAGAGAACTTTGAGTAAACCACAATAGAGTAAGAACTCTGAGGTAAGAAAAGATTATCTTCCACTCCATTAAAACTGGGTCACATATATAAATTTAAGCACAAAGTATATTTTCAGTGTTTAAACCAGATCTTTCCCTTAAGAGGATTTCCACAGAGGATTCTACCTACATACTAATTTCAGCATCTATATACTGGCCTCTGTTTGTGAAAAGATGACAGTTAGGACCCTCCCATGTTAGAAGAACCTCAGCACTATGTCAGTGGGGACCTTCCAATGTCAGAGGAACTCAGCACTATGCCATATAGTACAACCTACTCTGTGTCTAGAACTGGAGGCTTGAATGTTAACAATCTATGGAGGCAAATTACTCTTCAGACTGTATTATTGGCAAAGGTTTTCAGAGGCTTAATATTTCAACTGAGACCTGGATGGCCAGAAGGAGCTGGTTATGTAAACATGAGGAGAAACAATCCTGGCAGAGGGAAAGGGACATGGCAAAGGCACAAGGCACCTAGAAGATGTTAGAGGTTCAAAATCCAGACAGGATTGTTGTGGCTGAGTACGGTGGGTAAGTGGTAGTGATAAAGGACAAAATCAGAGAGGCAAGAAAAGGTCGTTTGTGACTTTGCACATCAACACAGTACATTTGGATTTTATTTTGAGGGTTACGGAAGCCATTAGAGGGTTTAAGCAGTAGCATGAACTGATTACGTTTTAAAAATATCACAGCTCTGTGATGAAGGGACTCTAGGAGTAGGCACCAGTGAAAACAGGGTCTAGGCTGGTAGCAGAAGAGAACTGTTTTGATTAATGAAACATGGTAGTGGACACCTATGGTGATGAGAACATGTTAATTGCCTTAAAATGCGTAAATTTTTAATATTTGTATCCTTTTAAAATTTTTATTTTA
>NW_012150952.1:3455272-3475274 GCF_000956105.1 Propithecus coquereli
GATATCTGCACTCCCATGGTCACTGCAGCACTGTTCACATTAGCCAAGCTATGGAATCAACCTAAGGATCTATCAGTGGATGGCTAGATGAAAATATGTATATATATACAATGGAATACTATTCAGCCTTAAAAAAGAAAGAATTCCTGTAATTTTTGACAACATAGATGGAACTGTAGGACATTATGTTAAGTAATATAAGTTAGGCACAGAAAGACAAAAAACACCTGATCTCACTTACATGTGGAATCTAAAATAGTTGAACTCATAGAAGTAGAAAGTAGAATGATGGTTAACAAAGGCTGGGGCTGGAGGAAGGGAGGGGGTGGGGAAATGTTGGTCAAAGGGTACAAAGTTTTAGATAGACAGGAAGAATAAGATTTTGGGATCTATTGCACAGCAGGGTGATTAGTGTCAATAATAATGTGTTGCATATTTCAGAATAGCTAAGTAAATTTCAAATGTTTCGCTACAAAAAGTGATAAGTAAGGGAAGTGAGGGATATGTTAATTACATTGATATAATCAATCCATATTGTTTATATCTATCCAAACATCACATTGTACCCCATAAATATATATAATTCTTATTTTTCAATTAAAATTAATATTAATAAACCATTAAAAATAAAAAATAAGCACTAGGGAAAAAAGGGCCTTTTTTCAGCCTTGTGAGGCACAGGAATCATTGGTGTAGCTTTCAGTGGGTCAATTAGCCTGCACCCAGAGGGAAGGTGACAAAAAGGCCTTGGCTTCCCAGTCCTTTCCACCAACAATACCGGCAAGGCATGAACCCTGCCTGAAGGAATGTTTTATCTGCCTGGGGAACTAGTAAATTAAACACAAAAGAAAAATATGGTATGCCACTAGATACCCAATGCATAGCACAGCTCAAGAAAATCAGATTATAAAAATAAAATCTTTATTACTTACTGTATATTCAATGCTATTTCAAGGGCTTTATTTCATTTAATTCATACCTTAAGATTGGGCAAATGTGAAACATGAAAAATACAAGATTCATAGATGTCACATAACTTGAGCAAGTATACAAAACTAGTGAGTCATCATTTAAACTCAGTTTTGTCTAACTCCAAAGCCCCTGTTTCAGTTGTGACATGATACCAGTTTTCAAAGGAAGAAGTAGTTAGTTGCTTGGAGGTGGTATAGTCCCTGAGTCTTCACTAGAAAAGAATGAAGAGTTAGGATTTTCTGAGACAAGAAAAGGAAGGCAGGACATTCTGGAAAGAAGAAAGGTATAGGTAGGAGAAGACATAAAAGCACATAGACAGCAGACATGGAAACAAATCTTTTGTTTGGGGCAGGTGACAGACTAACTACTTGCAGTTAGCTATTACCATTTTGGCTATGTTCTGGCCACTGAAATACTGATGGAAGTGGTATAAATCCATCCCTGGCCTACCTCCCAAAGACATTCTACAAAATCCTCCACACTCCTTTTCTGTTTCTACCTGTAGGTCAGAGGCAGAGGTGCTGACGTGGGAGAGCAAGGCCTTGGAAATGACAAAGCCAACAGCTAAAGGAGGCCTCGGTCTCTGAAAGATCACCCAGAAGGCTGCTCACTGCTCAAGGTTATCCACGTTCGACATTTTGAGCAAGAAATTAACATTTATTAGGTTAAGCTTACTAAGATTTGGGATATTTTGTTTTAGCTTCTAGAATTATTTATCCCAAAAAACACAGAGAGGAAAGTTCCCCTGGGAAAGACGTGAAGCTGGAGCATGTTATCCTCTGTGGGTCCTAAGCTCTTGTCCTTTTCCTGGATTGATTAGAGACTCAGATTCCCATGGAATTAATGCAGATTACGAGACAAAATTCTGGTCAATGAGATGTAAATGCAAATGTCATGAGTATGCCCCTTCCCTATTTCCCCACCTCCCTTCCTTTTGTTTGGGAGAGGATGTGAGACTGGAATTTGGGGGAGCCATATTGTAGTCATGAGGGAAAGGCCAAGAGAATCTCAGAGATATTAGTCCTAATATTATTGAGCCACTGCACCAATCCCACCAACTGCTCACCCACAGACTCCTGTAAATACATAAACAAACAAACAAACAGTAAAACCCTCTTCTTTAAAGTATAGTTATTCAGGTGTTTGGCTTACTTGCAGCTGAATGCAATTCTAAGAAATACAAAAATTAAGTGGATGCAAAAGTGTTTCTCAACTGGGGGTAATTTTGCTCTTCCCTCACACAGGAGGAATGTCTGGATACATTTTTGGTGGTCACAACTGTTATCAGAAGCCCTCCAGGACATAGGATTATCCAGCCCCAAATGTCAATAGTGTGAAGGTTGAGAAGCCCTGTGCTAGAACATGGAAAGCCCCTCTACGGCATTTGAAGGTGTTAGTACACCTTATTTACACGTAGTCCTATGCCAGTGTAGGATTTTGAATGATGCAGTAGCCCATGAACAAAATGAGAAAGACAGGAGAGCAACCTGGGGTTTTTATGCAGAATGGATGACTGGAAAAGGAGTGACAGAAAGTGGAAGTTTGGAGTTCAGAAGTCCAGCTAAGAGGTTGGTTATTAGAACAAGATTGTTGGTGGTTGGGAAAATAGAAAGGGAGGGGCAAATTCATGACTTATTGGGAAAGAAGAGTTTGATGACAGAATAAAAGAAGTGGGTAGTAGAGAGTTTGAACAGATGTATCACCAAGTATTGGGCCAGTAGAATGATATTAAGCATTTCTATGAAAAAAGTAGACATTTCACCATTTATTTTAATTTTTGCAAAATATCAACCTTCCAAAACAGTGACAGCAGAATATCTAAATAGAAAACCTTCTTTCCCCCTTCTCCCCTGAGCTGTTTGGAAGTGTTAGAGGGAGTTGCACATGAAATATCAAGGTATTCATGTTTTAAACAAAAATGTAGTGTAATATATTTACTACTTAAAGCTGAATGAAGAAGTTATTATCCCTATTAAAATATCATTATATTCTTCCACAGGCGATAGAAAACATGGCACAAAGAAAAAGGCACAGTATAAAGATTATAGAAGGAGAAGTAAAATTGTCAAAAGAATCAAATAGGGATATAGAAACCCTTTTTTTCTTTAAGAAGCAAAGCAGGCAGCTAGCACTGTGTAGAGCTTACTGGGCAAAGCAATATTCACCAATAGTATGTTTTAATTGAATTCTGGAAGTGAGGATAAATACAGAATTTGAGACTATGAAATTTGAAAATATATTTTCATTCAAGATGAGTATGAAAAAAGAATTGTCTTGAACATATCCAGAAGCATCACAGAACCTAGAAACAGACTGTAAATGAAAACCAAAGACTATTTTCATGGTTACATTTGGCTATGTGTTCTCATCACATCATGAGTCAGGAGAAACTGAAAATTTATAAATGTACCCACTGAATATCCTCTGCTGCATTTATATATTTTTGTTGTAAGTAGATTGTGGCTAAATAAATGTTATGAAAAATGCATAGAGCTAACATTCATTATGCAGCTTTTGACATACGCCAGTCAACTCTGGTAAATTTCCATTGTTTTCATGAAGTTCCCAATTAAATACTACTCTCCAATATTATTACACAGAGATACCTGAAGTAGATAGACCTTGTGTGAACTACAAAAGACATGATGGTTATAAATATATTACAAAACCAGATTTTAGCAGAGTAACAGATTTATGAAAAATTGTAAAAATTTCATTCTTTTCTGAATGTGCCTTATTTTTCATGTCTTTATAAAACCAAAGTAATTAACCTGTTTATCAGAATTTCTCTTATTCTTTATGATCTTTACATAGAAAACTCTACCATATATTTTTAACCAGGGAATTCTTTCTCAAAAGACATAAGCTTAAATCTTGTATTAAGGCCCAGTAGAAAGGACATATACTTAGAAAGACTTCTAAGCCTATTTTATCAACTAAAACAACTATCAGTGACTCATATACAATATCCATAATATAAGTTTAGTTTACTAAATTATGTTTGTTCTTTCGTCGTTGTTGCTAATGTGTGACAAATTCCAATAGATAGCCTATTTTTTATAGATAATATTTTTTTCCTATCAAAATTATACTATATTGAAGGCAGAGTTTTATTCAGTAAGATAGGGGATTTAAGTTGCTCCCCTGCTACCCCCAAGCATCCTGAAAGTTAAATAGCTTGTTTCTCCTCAAATGAAAGACTTAACTAAAATAAGCAGTATGAACAATCTCCAACTGTGAACTAATTAAAGACAATTCCCTTTCAAAGTTTTTTCACTAAATGTCATTTGTGATTTTATTTTGCTTTCCTTAAATTTGTCCTATTTTATATGCCTCCTCTTTCTAAGATTTATCCTTAA
This sequence comes from Propithecus coquereli, assembly GCF_000956105.1. Classification (NCBI taxonomy): domain Eukaryota; kingdom Metazoa; phylum Chordata; class Mammalia; order Primates; family Indriidae; genus Propithecus; species Propithecus coquereli. Next base: position 3,459,604 of record NW_012150952.1, read on the forward strand.
ATGGCACAATATTTTAATATTGAATGTCAGTGACATTCTCATGAGTGACATTTAAATTAATATTGAGCTATTTACAAATTCTCAAACAAGTAAGAAAGATAATACTATAATGCTAGTAGAAGCAGTTTGACTTAATGAATAGGTGACTTTCACCTTTTTTCAAGTCTACTGTTATTATTTTCAGAAAAAGCAGAATGAATGATCACAGCTAAAGCCCCCAAACCATGTTTTACTACCTCCAAAATCTCCATTCCTTATACTCTATTTCCACTTATGCTGCCAAATTTCTAATGTTGAAAAGGTTGGTGGAAATAATTGTAGTAGTTTAAGCCAAAAATCTAATCTAAAATCATATCAGGTTTTAAAATGTCTAAATAACAGAAAAGTCAGCAAACTAAAAGTAATGCCTGAAGAAATGGAATGAAAAGACTCAAGGAAAAACATTAGAACTCGACCGACAAAGGACAAGTACTTTTCCTAGAATAATAGTGCCATGAACCAACTGCTGGCCTATTGACCAAGGTCATTTTCTTATCACTTCCTGTGAAATTTCTTTCAGTCAGTAATTTAGTTGAGGCTTGAAAGATCATGATCTCTTGATACTAAAGATCAAGATCAACAGTAGTATCTGATACTAATTTTTTTTTAAGAGATGGGGTCCTTATCACCCAGGCTGGAATCCAGTAATGGGACTGTAGCTCACCGTAGCCTCAAATTCCTGGGCTTAAGAAATTGGCTCGCCTCAGCTTCCCCAGTAGCTGGGCTTACAGGCATGTTCCACCATGCCAGGCTAATTTTTTCATGTTTTCTTTTTAGGGATGGGGTCTCAATTTTTTCATGTTTTTTTTTTCTTTTAGAGATGGGGTCTCATGTTACCCAAGGCTGGTCTTGAACTTCTGGCTTGAACTGATCCTCCTACCTCGTTCTCCTGAGTCGCTTCCTCTCCCGAGTGTGACAGCCTCAAGATAGCTCTACTTAAATATAGAGGAGCATGGGTGTGAAAACAAAGAAATGAAGATTTGAGAAATGAAGAAATGAATGGTTCTGCTATAGTTTGGATATATGTCCTTCAAACCTCATGTTGAAATTTGATCCCCAGTGCTGGAGGTGGGGCTTGGTGGGAGGTGTTTGGGTCATGGGGTCAGATCCCTCATGAATGGAGTCCTCACGGTAATGAGTAAATTCTTGCTCTATTGCTCTATTATGCCCCTGAAAGCTGATTGTTGGAAAGGGCCTGGCACCTCCCCTCACCTCTCTTGCTTCCTTTCTCACCATGTGATCTCTGCACATGCCGCCTTCCGTTGGCCTCCTGCCATGAGTGGAAGCAGTCTGAGGCCCTCATCAGAATCAAACTCCCAATCTTGATCTTTTCCAGACATCAGAATCATGAGCAAAATAAATCTTTATCTTTATAAATTACCCAGCCTCAGGTATTCCTTTATAACAACACAAACAAAAAAAGACAGGCTCATACTGACATATGGGTGTGATTCCTTCCTCTTAAACTGACCAGTAATAACAGAGGGAAAGTCTGTTGGGCTTTTAAGAGTCACTCTGAAAAAAATATCCATCAAGTCTGTGATTATTTGAGTCTTACCAGTCTTTGGGCTTTCAACTTTCCACAGGCAAGACCTTAATTAAGAAAGCTGTGTTGCCAGGCATGTTGGCTCATGCCTATAATTCTATAATTTAGGAGGCCAAAGTGGGATGATCACCAAACTCCAGAAGTTTGAGACCAGCCTGGGCAACATAAAAAGACCCTGTCTCCACAAAAAAAATAAAAATATTAGCCAAGAATGGTGGTGCATACCTGTAGTTCCAGCTACTTGGGATGCTGAGGCAGATGAATTACTTAAGCCCAGGAGTTTGAGGCTGTAGTGAGCTATGATTGCACCACTGCACTCTAGCCTGAGTGACAGAGAGAGACCCTGTCTAAAAAAAAAAAAAAAAAGAAAGAAAGAAGAAACTGTGCAGCCCCAGTGAGGGCATATTCCACAACAGCCTCTTCAGACATGGCTAAGGAATGTCTTGAAAACCAAAAGAAATTCCTAGAGAACAGTCAATTTGTACCCCAAATTTCAGAAGTGCTCTAATGTTGGAGGTGCTAGGCATCTCAAAATGTGAAGAGATGTGTGAAGAGAAAACAAAAGAGCATTAGAAATCTTCAAAAGAATCTCTGAAGATCTCAGAACTCTTTCCTCCTCCATGCAATCAGAAGGCTAGTTCTCTCTAACACAAGATTGAAAGTTTATCATCTACCAAGACTATCAGAGAGACTGATCTTGTCAACAGACACGAGGCATGTCAGAAGGACACTGAAAATAGAGAAATAAATCAAGGGCTATATACTGTACAATGAGATCTCTATCTCTCTTCCCTCTCCCACCAATTAGCCTCTCATTATATAATTTCCCTTTTCCCATTCCCCACAAACATATAGGAGATTGAATTATTCTAAAGAAATTGACCAAACCAAGAGAAAACACTTTGTATTTGAACATTTCCACTATGAAATGGCTTGCTCACATTAAATACTCTACAGTGAAGACCACAGTCAAAAATACATACTTACCGTCTTCACAGACTATTTTAGTACTTTTCACCATTAGAGAGCTGTAGAGTACCCGATACTTAAAAAATACTTCTAACATGAGAGAGAGAAAGAACTAAACGGGAAAAATTCTAAACATAACAGAGACTTTTCAGAAAACAATAAAAGGGTTGAAAAACAAAGTTGAAGGCATCATTCAAAAAGTAGAACAAAAAGATTATAAGAAATAGAAAGAAAATAATCAAGGGATGTTATGTCCTAAGAAAATTATCTCTCATTTCTGTATTTGTCAAACTGGGATAATAAGAAGAACAACAACAATAATGTTCCATTAAACATCCTACAGTGAATATCCAGCTCAAAAAGTGGTTGTCAGGATTAAATTAGTTAAATGAGTTAGTGCAGGGACTTAGAACCACGCTTGGAACAAAGTAAGCACTCAATAAATATCAGTATTTAGTATCAATAACAATGTTATAATTATGGTAAAAAAAAATGTGTTCCAAAAACAAGAGAAAAAGTAAAAGGGATGGAGAATAGAGTAAAAATAACTTGTGCACAAAATGCAAGAAAATGTCTCCAAACTAAGGGCATGTATCTTGAGATTTAAAATATCTACCCAATATTCAACACAATTAATGGAAATAGACCCATGCCAAAAGAGATTACCATGAAATTTCACAACACTAGGAATAGAGAGATCTAAAAGTATTCAGAGCAGAGGAGGAGAAAAGGAGGGAAGAAATAAGTACGTCCAAAGGATCAGAATTCCTAGTGGCCAGAAGACAATGGAAGTCAGAAAATAAAGATTTAAACTTCTGATTGGAAATGCTTGCTAATGTAGAACTCTATACATGAGGCATTATCAATCAAAATGAAGGATAAACTAAAATCATTATCAAATATGCAAGGTGGAAATCTTTACAAAAATGGTCGTAATATTTTGCAGTTTCTCTAACCCCGATATGAAAATTATTTTTCCACCCCTTGAATCTGGGGTTGGTCACGGGACTTGCTTTGGATCTTGAGGGAATGGCAAAGATGACATGACACAAGCAGAGGCTCAGAAAGTGGCTGCACCCTGGGGCATGGCCTCTCCTGCCAGTGGCAATCCAGAAATCATCATGAAGAAGCCAAAGCTAGTCTCCAAGGATGAGAGATCACGCGAACCATCTCAGCATTGGCTGAGGTCCCAAATATGTACACGAGGCCACCCTAGACTCTCTGGTCCCAGCCAATGGAGCCCAGACCCGAAGAACCATGACAGCCGACTCCACAGATTAAACTCAGAAATAATAGTTGTTTTAAGTTACTAAGTTTTGGGGTGGATTTCTACACAGCAAAAGTTAACTGATACGCCCTCATGTTTTCTCAGGAAGCCTCTGGAGAATGTCCACCTCCAAACATAAAAAAGAACCAACTATTATTAACTCCAAGGAAAGATAAAGTTATGTAAGGGAAAGATTTCACACTACATACCTTAAACCAGTTGTGAGCAATAATTATAGAGATATAGTAGTTTAATATCTTCAACATTTAGTATCAATAACAATATTATAATTATAGTACAAAATATGTGTTCCAAAAACAAGAGAAAAAGTAAAGGGATGGAGAATAGAGTAAAAAGAAACTATGTACAAAATATAAGAAAACGTCTCCCAACTAAGGACATGTATCTCAAGATTTAAGATATCCACCCAGTATTCAGCACAATTAATGGAAATAGACCCATGCCAAAAGAGCATTTTCATCTCGATTGAAAAGCCACGAGAGTACAGTAGAAGGCTATTTAGAAATATCAAGGTAAATACCAGAAAACATTTTAAAGTAGCTGCTTCTAAGGAGGGCCTATGAGGGATATAAAAGAATGAGGCAGAAGATTCATGCTCTTGGAGTACAACTTAATGTTTTATATAAATACAGTATTTTGGAAAGTAGAAAATTAAATTTAAAAATAGGTAAACAATCAAAGCAACATATACCTAGGAAAAAGCCTGTTAGGAAACTTACATCCTTTATATCTCTCATACTTATATTTATGTTTGCGTCTATGTATCTTATATATTATGTCTACATGTATTTCTTTGAAAAATTCTGGCCAAATATTTATTAATAAACTGTAAAGATTTAAACATTTTGAATCTCAAATTGCTGTGCAGAGTAATTAACAAAAAATAAATAGAAGCATAACAGATGCTTATGAAGAATTTTATCGTAGTATTTTTAGAAGAACAAAACAATTTAGAAGTCACATAAAAATCCAAGAATTAGAAATGAGGGAATATCGTATATTTATATATTAAATTTTATGAAATAAAAGAATCATATTTTTGAAGACTAATGACACAAAGATAGGCTAGTTTAAAATATAAATAATCAGAAAAATTGAAAATATATCAAGTGCTATATATAACTTAGAAATAATGTGTGTGGTATATGTATATAAAAAATTAGGTGGAAAGATGATTTATTGTTCTCTCTTGTCTATTTTCTATATTATCTGCAATGATTTTGTATCACTATATATAATAAGCAAATATATAATATGTTGTTAACTATTTAAATATATCAAAACTAATCACTTTTTAAAATACTGTGTCCTGGAAAAACATAAAAAAACTGAATAAGTTAAGTTTCTGGCAAAGGCATGGTAGCTTTCTATAGATAGGAATTATAATGTATAAACACATATAAAATATATGAAGACACTGGAAAGTGACCAAAAGTAGGCAGAAACTGGAGGAGATGGAATTCTTAAAAGGAGACCCCAGGAAGAGAGATCCTTCTTGACACAGCTTTTTCTTGGAGCACACTGCGCAGTCAGAACAAAAATCAACACACTTCAGAGGAAGATTAGAGTATCCAGAGGTTGTACAATGTCCAAAAAAAACCTACAATTGTGGCTCATAGATAAGATAAAAGTTAATCAATGGAAATAGACTCCAAGATGACTTAGGAAATGAAATTTCAGAGAACATTATAGCAGCTATTATAAATATATTCAAGGAATAAAGGAAAAGAGAGAAATGAGTGAAAAAATAAATTTTAATAGAGGGTAACAATAAAAATATGAAAATATAAAAAAATATAAATAATGTAATGAAATAAATACTGCAATTAAAAGTAGAGTTTACTAAATACAAAAGCAACTACAGTACTGCCTACATGAGATTAACTTTAAATAAAGATACAGAGAGACAAAGTAAAAGGATGGAAGAAGATGTCCCATGCAGATGTAAGTGTAAAGGAATCAGCATGGTTATATTAATATCAGACAAAGTGTACATTATGACATGGAATAGTATCAGTGATATTGGACATTTCATAAAGATAAAAGGGTCAGTTAATTAGTAAGATACATCTATCATAAATATGTATGAATCTCTAAAGAACTTCAAAATACATGAAGCAAAAGCTGAGATAACTAAAAGGGAGAAATAGATAAATCTATAATCATAGTGGGATATTTTAATATCTATCAGTAATTGATGGAATAAAATAAATTACTGTTTATGGAAGTTGTAAATAACAGCAATTATCTTAACATCATTGAAATTTACAGAATTTTATGTCTAACAACTGTAGAATATACATCCTTTTCACGTGCACAAGGATCTTCCATCTCAATATGAAATATACTATAATATAAGCTCCAGTAAATTAAAAAACATTAATTTGTACAGTCTATGTTCTCTGACTGTCATAGACTTAATTGTAAAACAATAACACTATGATATCTAGAAAATCCTTAAATATTTGTGAATTAAAGAACACATATCTAAATATCTCATGGGTGAAAAAAGAAATTGCATGGGAAATTTGAATATTTAGTTTAGAATAAAAATAAAAAAGATGATGCTTAGATAATACTTTATAGCATTATTTGCTTATATGAAGAATAAAAAGGTTTAAAATCAGTTATCTAAATTTTTGCTTTAAGAATACAGAAAAGCAAAGGGAAATTGAACCCAAAGTAAATAGAATGAGGGAAATAATAAAGTAGAAATCAATCTAATTGAAAACAGACAGTAATCAAGGAAATTTCAAGTGTGTTGCTTTCTGGTGGTCTTATTTAAAATGAAAAAAAATTAAGAAAGAGTTACAAATATCTAGTGTTTTTAAAACTGGTCCTCTCAAATATTAGGTATCTCAGGCAAGTGTTTGTCAAACACTTCCTGAGAGGTACTTGATGGTTGACTTCTCTTACAAGAATCTGAAGAGAGGATGATCCGTATTATGGATTAAACGTGAAGAGATGGAGCCACTGGACAGAGCCAGTGTTTGCATTCAGGCCAGGAGCACAGGCCAGTAGACCCAGGCATAGGAAGGAGACGGAAGCATAAAGTTCCCCCCCATACTGGGGGGATTTCATGATGATCAACTAATTGGAAAAGGTGATGACTCATGCTTAGTTGTACACACAGTGAGGCATTTAAAATGCCTTTCATCAGGGACTATTTCTATTGAGGATAGGGAAGTTTCATTTTTAAAAGTTCACAATATTTCAAGAAAAATCTTTAGTAAAAGATGTAAGTGACTGCGGTTATCATTGGGGATACAGAGCATGTTGACAGTGTTTGGTCATCTAGAAACCCTTTTTCTTTTAAACAATCTGAAATATATGTGGAACTATCACCCAAAAAGGAAAAAAAAAATCTTTCAGCTAGCAAAGTTAATAGACATGTAAAATCAAAGAAGTATTGCTGACTATCCTGCTTGTGATTTTAATTTTGTTTCACCACTTCTGGGCTATTCCAAAGCATCTTTATAGCTGATTCTTTTTAACAAGACCTCTTTTTTCCTCCATTTCTCTATCATTTTTGCCACCTAATCCCATCCTCAAAAAAAAAAAAAAAAAGTAAGTGAATCGTTTGGGGTGGTATAAAAAGATTTTGAAAGATTTTGGGAGGATCTGGAGTTGTGGGGGCAGAGATAGGGAAGATTTCTACGGCAGGAGTTTCTGATCTTACTTTCTAAAAGATGTGCCAGAGATAGAAATAAGCTAAACTGGCTTTCCCGGGGTTTCTCTGCATCTACCACAATGCTTGGTACTAAGTTGGCAACAAAGTCCTCTATCTAGCCTTAGCTCACAAAATTTAATTTTAGGAAATATTGTGACCATCTTACCCCTACATTCATCTTAGAAACAAAGAACATAGGTTAAAACTTTCTATACAGCATGCATTGGATTCAGAACAGTCTACATGGAATTTACAAAACTCTTGGTTCAAGAAATCAATATGATGGCTAGGTACCTTCTTTCTTTTTAAATATACCTAAAAATCCTGCTTTCATGGTTCTCAATTTCTGATAACTGGATGAATCAAAAAGATGTTCCAAAGAATATCAGAATACATCGTTATTTCCCTCCTCATGTACATTTTTAATTTTTGTGATTGATCTTCCAAATTAAACCAAGAAATATTTCGGCCTTTGACTTTCCAGTCATACACACTGAAATGTGATTTACTGCCTCTTAGTTTCCTAGATGCAAGCAATGTAGTATAATTGCTTGCATCTAGGAATATTTTAAGTGAAGTGCTCATAAAACCAGTTAAATCTTCCCAGGCCTAAGCAACTATCAAGGTTCTGTGCTTTCTGAAACCCTGCCTTTTAATGGACTAATTATGGTTTTGTTCTCATCAAATAATTTGGGATGGTGTTAAATACAGACTAAAATGCTAGAAAATATTCAATGTCTTTTACATTTCTTTCAATATTATAAAATATCAGCATAATGTATTTTATTTCCTATAAAAACAATGTAACAACAATATGTTTTAAAAAATACATAGACATAGTTAGTTTACCTTCTTGCTCTTGGCCTTAACACAAAACCTTTCAGGGACCAGTATAATATTCCTGTTCGTGAGTCATTACTCTGACTTTCAGTAGCATCCTATATTGATTTTAAGATCTTGCTGATGGCTTTTTAGGCATTTCATGGTTTAAATATTCTATACCTTTCAGATTGATTACTTCTATATTATCTGTCACTTTTTTTATTGTCAGAGCAGGGGCTGCTTTCTGCTCTGTTGTCACAAATGGATTCCCATGAGGCTAACACTTTTCATGCATCTTGCCAACAGAAATTGCTACTTCTTGAAGTAAGTAATTTGGAGCCTCTTACAGCCTTATAAAACATAGGTGTAACATTTTTTTCCCACTAGATTTGGAACGTTCACTTATCTGAGTGTTTGTTCTTGGACTAACTGAAATGATTGTGGAGAAGCTTCTGTAAACACTAGATACATTTGGTTGCTGATAATAGTGTTGCTTTTATCTACTTCCCTTTTCTAAAAGTATGTCAGACAAGCAGGTACATTTTCTGTAATTCAATAGCTGTTTAAATTGCTTTCTTATCACTGATCTCAAGACTTTTCTAATGTTATTTGTGCACCTTTCCCAATGTGAATGACTATATCTCCATGAGGTAGTTTGATTTGCCAAGGTTCTCTTTGGTAAAGTAATCTTTTTGGTATATATTCCTTTTTCCCTAAGAGAACTATGGAAACACTGGAAGCTCTAGAATTTTCTCAGCAAATATCTGCCTTCGGTCTACAGTAGCACAAAACTGGTTGTTAAATGTGAATTTGACATTTTGTACTTTATTTCCATAAAATGACCTAAGACATTGAATTTTTAAATTCCTGTAATTTAAATAGCAGTTTAAAATGCATTTTAATTTTGGAATTTAAAAAAAGAGCTAATACTTTTATAAACAGTAAGCATTACAATTTAAGAAAAGGAAAATATTAGACCAATTAATATTTTAGTGCCAAATATTGTTATTATTCCCATAATTTAAATATAATTACTATAAATACTCACAGAATTGCAGAATGTGGGATCTGAAGGGCCTTTAAAGATCACCTAGTCCAAATTCTTTACTTAAAGATAATTATTTGTTTAAGGTTAAATATTTAGTGAAAGGAGTGAAAATTTCAATGTTATTTTTAATAATATATTTGATTTTTTAATTTTTAATTATTATGGATACATAATAGTTGTATATCTTTATAGGATACATGTGATGTTTTGATACAGGTATACAATGTGAATTAATCAAATCAAGGTAATTTGAGTATCCATCACCTCAGGCATTATCATTCCTTTGTGTTAGGAACATTCCAGTTCTACCTTTTAGTTATTTTAAATTACTGTTGATTATAGTCACTTTGTTGTGCTATCAAATATGTTCTTTCTAACTATCTATATTTTTACACTCATTAACCATCCCCACCCTATCTCCCTTCCTTGTACCCTTCCCAGCTTCTGGTAACCATCATTCTACTCTCCATCTCTAGGAGATAAATCATTTTTAATGTTTAGCTCCCACATATGAGTGAGAACATGCAAGATTTGTTTTTCAGTGCTTGGCTTATTTCACTTTAACATAATGTTCTCCAGGATCATCCATGTTGTTGCAAATGGCAGGATTGCATTCTTTTTTGTGGCTATATAATATTCTATTGTCTATATGTACCACAATGTCTTTATCCATTCATCCACTGATGGACACTTAGGTTGATTCCAAATCTTGGCTATTATGAATAGTGCTGCAATAAACATGTGAGTGCAGATATCTTTTCAATATACTGATTTTTCCATCCTTTGGATATATACCTAGCAGTTGGATTGCTAGGTCATATGGTAATTGTATTTTCAGTTTTTTGAAAAACCTGCATACTCTTTTCCATAGTGGTGGAAGTAATTTACATTCCCACCAATAGCATACAAGGGTTTCCCTTTCTCCACATCCTTGTCAACATTTCTTATTGTCTGTCTTTTTGATAAAAACCATTTTAACTGGGGTAAGATGATATTTCATTGCAGTTTTGATTTGCATTTCTCTGATGACTAATGATGTTGAGCAAATTTTCATATACCTGTTGTCCATTTGTATGTCTTCTTTTGAGAAATATCTATTCACATCATTTGCCCATTTTTAATTGGATTATTTGATATTTTCCTATAGAGTTCTTGAAGCTCCTTATATATTCTAATTATTAGTCCCTTGTCAGATGGGGAGTTTGCAAATATTTTTCTTCCATTCTGTGGGTTGTCTCTTCCCTTGTTAATTGCTTCCTTCTGCACAGCTTCAGTTTTCCCCATTCAGTATGACACTAGCTGTGGGTCTGTCATATATGACTTTTATCATTTGAGGTAAATTCCTTCTATCTCAGTTTTTTGAGTGTTTTTATCATGAAGGGGTGTTGAATTTTATCGAATACTTTTTCAGCATCAATTGAAATGATCATATGCTTTTTGTCCTTTGGTATGTTGATGTGACATATGACATCGATTGATTTGTGTTGATGTCATCCCATTTGTCCAATTTTGCTTTGGTTGCCTGTGCTTTGGGGGCATTACTAAAGAAATCATTACTGAGACCAATGTCCTGAAACACTTCCCCAATGTTTTCCTTTAATAGTTTCATAGCTTCAGGTCTTAGATTTAAGTCTTTAATCCACTTTGATTTGTTTTTTGTGCATGGTGAGAGATAAGGGTCCAGTTTCATTCTTCAGCATATGGATACACAGTTTTCCCAGCACTGTTTATTGATGAGACTATCTTTTCCCCGCTGTACATTCTTAGCACCTTTTCATTATCGGTGGCCTTTAGGAGCTTGATTGTTAAATGCCTTAATGTAGTCTTGTTTGGATTAAATCTGCTTGATATTGATCTTCTAGTACCTGAATATTAATATCTTTCTCCAGGTGTGGGAAGTTCTGTTATTATTTACTTGAATAAACTTTCTACCCCAATCTCTCTCTTTCTCTCTCCCTCTTCTTTAAGGCCAATAATTCTTAGATTTATCCTTTTAAGGGTATTTTCTAGATCTTGTAGGCAGGCTTCATTCTTTTTCATTCTTTTTTCTTTTTGCTCTTCTGACTATTGTCAAGCTCATTAATTCTTCCTTCTGCTTGGTCAATTTTGCTGTTGAGAGACTCTGATATATTTCTCAGTTTGTCAGGTGAATTCTTAAGCTTCACAGAATTTCTGCTTGATTTTTTTTTATTATTTCAATCTCTTTGTTAAGTTTCTCTGAAAGCTTCAAAATTCCTTCCTTCTGTTGTTTTGAAGTTCATTGAGCTTCTTCACTGCAGCTATTTTGAATTCTTTGTCTGAAAGTTTATATATCTCTATCACTCCAGGATTGGTCACTGGTACCTTACTTAGTTCATTTGGTGAGATCATGTTTTCTTGGGTGTTCTTGATGCTTGTGGATATTTGTCAATGTCTGGGCATTGCAGAGTTAGGTATTAATGTTAGTATTCACAGTCTGGGCTTGTTTGAGCATGTCCTTCTTGTAAAGGCTTTCCAGGTATTCTAAGGGAATTGAGTGTTGTGAGCTAAGTCTTTGGTCACTGCAGCCATATCAACATTGGAAATGCCCCAAGCCCAGTAATGCTGTGACACTTGTAGACTCCTGATGGTACTGACTTGGTGGACTTGGGTAATATATGGGAGAATTCCCTGGATTTCCAGTTAAACTCTCTCACTCTCTTCCTTCTCTCTCGGTGCTGGGCTGCTGGAGTTGGGGGAGAAGTGACATGGGAACACTCTCATGGCCACCAGCACCAGGTCAATCCTGAAGTCAGTCCAGTCTCACCCAAGGCCTGTTGTGACTGTTGCCTTGCTACCTCTGATGTTTATTCAATGCACAAGGGCTCTTTAGTCTGCAGTGGTGAATTCTTCCAGGACTGGTTCTTTCTCTTCAGGGTAGCATGTTTCCTTCTGGCCCTGGGTGAGTACAAAAATGCCTTCCAGAAACTAAGACCTGGCTTCAGGAGTCTGCCTAGTACTTTATTTTACTTTGGCCAAGCTGGTAGGCAAGTTGTAAAACAAAGTCCTCTGAACTTTTCCCTTTCCTTTCCCCAAGTAGAAGAAGACTCCCTAATCCTTACTGCCTGCCTGTAGTTGAGGGTGAGAATGACACAGGCACTGGCTTGGCTGTCACTGGTGTCTCACTGGGTTATGTCCACCCCAAATCCACTGGCTCTGAGTCAACACAGCTGCAGGCATTGCCCAAGGACTGCAGTCTTTTTGGCCTGACTGCCTCACAAACTTAGTCCAGGCTCCAGGTTGGTTTTTGTCAGTTGATGGTGGGCTAGCCAGAACTCAGATTTCAGGGCAGAGGATTTGTCTCTGGCCAAGTTGTTCTAAATGCTCCCTCTGTGGGCACCAGGTGAATTCTGTCCTGTGCTGTGTTCCTGTGTGCCAGGGAGGGCCTGGGTTTCAATGCAAAGTCCCATAATCACTTCATTCTCCTTCTCTGGGGCACACAGATTTTCTCTCTCACTGTTGGGGAATGGGGCAAGGGTGTCATAGGCAATGCAAGATTGTCTTTTTTGCTCTCTTCAGTGCCTCTTTCCTCAATATAATGTTAAAACCAGGTAGCATGATTGTTTACCTGATTTTTGGTTCTTCTGAAGGTGCTTGCTTGCATGGATAGTTATTAAATTTGGTGTCTGTGTGCAGGAATATCAGCGTGCTGGAGGTTTCAATTCTGTCATCTTGCTCCGTGCCCCACACTGCTATATTTATTATTCTATGACTAGCAAATTTTCTCTACACTGAAGTGTCTGCCCCAGAATTTTTTTACAAGATTTTACAATTTTTTACAAGATATTGTCAGAACGAAGGCTAGAAATTAGAAGAAAATATGTAAAATAAATTTGTGTTTATGGAAGTACCAATCTTACCTCCAATTTAAAAAGTAGTTTAGTTACTGAAAGTGAATCATTTTTACGCAGTAGGTTTATAGGCTGACAACCTGATGGTGTTTACTGTTTTGTAACAGGATGAGGACAGCTAATTGTCATATGATAACTTTTAATAATTAGCATGCATAATAGAAGTAACTCACCTTTTCGTAAGAACAAAGTTCTCATGAATAAACAATAGATTCTTTAGCACGGAACAATAGAGGCCATGTGGCTAACTTGTGATGGGTCACAGTTATACATTTGTGAGCCATAAGTACTGTGTGCCCTGTGTAATGAAGGGCAAAAGTCTAAAAACTAATTGTGATAATAAATAATTTGCTAGGTATTTGCATTTGTTTGTGTTGTTGAAGATCATGTCATCTAAGTCCTCTGTTTAGAAAATTATTGTGAGGAAAAAAATAGGAAATCTTCACCCCTGCCTTATGCCAATTTATTGAACATTATGGTATTAGTTTGCTAGTACAGCTATAATAACTAACACAAACACAGTGACTTAAATAAGTACAAATTTATTTTCTTATAGTTTCAAAGGTCAAAAATCAAAAATGGGTTTTAAGGGGCTAAAATAAAGATGTCAGCAGGGCTAGTTCTTTCTGGAGCCTCTGGGAAAAGCATTTGTTTTCTTGGCTTGTGGCCCCACATTGCATCTCACTTTCCATTGTCACGTCATCTTTTTCCTTCTATTGTCAAATCTCTCTGCCTCTCTCTTATAAGGACACTTGCAATTACATTTAGGGCCCACCATATAATCCATGATAATCTCTCCATCCCAAAATCCTTAATTTAATCACCCCTTCAAAGTCCCTTTTGCCATGTAAGGTTACATGCACAGGTTCTGGCGATTAGGATGTGGATATCTTTGGAGACCATTGCTTAGCCTATTCCAATTAATACTAATTTTAACATATATGTTTGTTCTCATTTAAAAAGTATCTATCTGGGGTTGAGAATAAACAGGTTTTTTAAAGACATAAATTATCCTTTGGAGTAGATATTCAAATCTTGCCTATCCAGAAAACTTCTAACAGAATAGACGACACCTTGATTCAGTAATGACAGCATTCCTATCATCAGAGTAAGCCAGTGGTTATTTTACAACAAATGCCTTTAACTCTCTCTTTGGAAAGTTGGCAGGAGTTAGAGTTCCTTAAAGAAGAAGGCAGAGCCCAAAATCATGATTCAAGAGAGAAAAATCCTTAGAATACAGCCTTCAGGAAAGCTTCTCACCTTTATTTTCCTGTACAAGTGAGTTTCTGCTTCAATGACTCAAGATAGCTGGGAGGGAAACATCCACTTCCAAAGATCTAATTCTGGCATATAATTTATATGAGATTAAAATGTATTATTCATCTTTTTATCTCACTTCTAGCACAGTGTTTAGCAAATGAAAGGTATTGAATTATATTTCCTTGAATTGAAATAAACATTTGAATTTGTGTTCATAGACATCTCCTTTTATTTCCCTTGACGTATATGCCTTTTTAGCAAACTTGTTGATAAACAATCTGAATGATTCCATTAAAAAATATCTGTACTGCAAGCCATTACAAGTATTATTCATTTTATTTTGTAAATACATATATATATTTAAAAGATATTCATATGATTTTACTCAATCTTGCCTTAGACAAGTAGAACTTTCATAGTCTAAATAGTTGGTTAATATTCTTTTTTCTTGATGGTCTCCTTTAAACATAGGACACAAGTCAATGACCAACTTGTTTCTCTCAACACCCTGTCCATCAAGAAAGCAGGATACTTTGATTCTGGGCTGAGGATTTGATTCATTTCCTAGTTAAAGATGCCCATCATTTGCCACAGAACAAAATCCTTATTTAGTACCTCTCCTGGATCTGGTTCTAGTTGAAGAAGCATCTTGGATCAAATATTTCTCTTTCTAGGGAGTCTGAGTCTTCAGCTACTATTCTTGGTTTTAGGGACTTGGATGACACTTTCCAAGCTTCTGTAAGTAACTGTACTGTTTCCTCTTCACATACCTCATGCTTTCTAAATTCACATTCACCTAACTCTTCATTATACATCCATAAAATTACCCTGGTTAATTCTACCTTCTCTAGATTGCCACATGCCAAAAAGCAAAGAGAATGATCATAATATCCCGAAAATATATAAATTTGAAAAAACAATTTCATTTTTCAGAAGTAAAAAATCCTTGAAATAGCATGTCTAAAACTAAAAAATATGTCAACTTTTCTCACCTTGTCAGATATATGAGTTAAAAGAGCAGGATTTCAACCACAAGCTACTGAGAGATTTAAGTGAATAGGGAACAGAAAGAAGAATGAAACTCCAGGAAAAAAGAACAGTGGAGTTAAATGATCAACAGCTATAGACCTTGGAAAAGTAAAGTTCTACTAAGGACAGGA
>NW_012150952.1:3478134-3478484 GCF_000956105.1 Propithecus coquereli
ATTAAAAAGACATGTACTCTAGTGTTGGGATTTAATACAATTAATACTTACTGCAACCCCAAGAAAACTCTTCTTTAAAATTGGCTATGTAAGTGCCTGGCAATGAGAAATAACAATGAGTACTGTTTGTAGCAATGCCTTGATTCACGCTGCCATATCGGCAGTTGTATTCACCTTTGTTTTTGCGCCCTAAGCACAAATGTCAAGACAGTGAAAAGACAGATATCTTCGTATTCTTTGAAAATAGTTTGCAGACCCTTTCCCCCTAGAAAGAAACTTGTGGACCCCCAAGGCCTTGTAGACCACATTTTCAGAACTGCTGGTTTAGACAACCAGAAACACTGAACAAG
>NW_012150952.1:3479444-3481761 GCF_000956105.1 Propithecus coquereli
GCAAAGGCCTGGGTTTCATGTCACTAACTTCAAGTGTCATTCTCTAACAACCTATTCTTGGTCTATTACCCAAAAACAAGAATTAGAAAGTTGACAGAAATAATAAATCCAGGGTTACGCTTAAATATAATACAGAAGGGTGGTTGAATATAACCAGCTTTAAAATCCCTTCTGTCAGATTCCAACCCTTAGCTTAAGATTCTTATAAAAAATATTTGTTTGAGAGGCTGGATAGCAGTGTGCTGTTTCCTGTCTGTCTACACATGTCAGATTTTAAGCATTAGGATAGCTAAACAATGCTCTGTCCCTATAGTATGGGAATGTACAATAACACGATCATTTTATTTTAGGGAGAAAAAAGCCAGTATTGTCACTTTCAAGTCATTGTTAAATGCAATCTGGTTTCTTTTGGTGGTCAGTTTAGGGAAATAACAATAATATTCAATTTAAATAGCAAGCAAGACCTTCTTCAATTTCTGCAGCCACATATACCAGCTGATCTCTCGTCCTCAAAGCAAATACCAACCACGAAGTCCATTAAGTTCAAAGACGTCATATTTTGTGCTACATCCCAGGCATCTATTTTGCAAAGTGGCTTCTCCACTTTGCAGAAAGTGAGGAAAGCCATGAAATGCTTCCTCAGGAAAATGTCCTTTTTCAGCTCCTCTCGCAATCCATGCACGAAGTGTCTGATTCCAGGGAGTTCAAGGCTCCCTGTAACCCAGAGTCACCTGTGTTCAGTCCTCGTTTATAAAATATTGGAACAGGATAACAAGGAAGACCTATGAGCATAAATGTTTCTGTTCGCTTGTTCTAATGTAAGAGGCGTGTTATCTCTTTCGGAGTTCTTTCAATTTCTTAGTTTTAATAATCACAAAATGAAGTGACTACTCTAGAAAGTACAATTTAAAATCTATTAACTACAGCTTTTGAAATATTTAGGTGTTATATGCACAACATAATTATATCAGCTGTGGTAGAAATTCCAGCAATCTACTGGTTAATAGAAAAATAAAAAGCACCATGATAAATAACTACATGTTAAAATTACAAATAGAAGTTTAAGTGATATAAATATAAATTGATGGAAATGGATAAAATATTCATACTGTTACAAAATTAATATCAATTCTATAGCACATACAGAAACTGCTTAATATAGCTCAAATTTTTCTATCATAAAAGTAGGAGTTATTTCTTGGCTTGGCAAGAGAATGAATTAAATGGATGTTTTCAGTTTATTAATAAGGCACTGAATTATTCTGACCATTCTAATGGTAACTTCATTCACCTTTATATTATGGTTTTTCTATGAATCACTTATCCATACTAGACTGTAAGTCAACTGAAGGAAGATTCCTTTCTTACTCATCTCCATATTACAGTATTTTGCATATAGTAGAATCTATCTTTCCTTTTTTCTCTCTTTCCTACTCCATGCTGAACAGGATTCAAATCCATTTACGAAATCAACACAACAGGAAAAAATGCATTGGAACTAGCTGAGGAAAAAAATAAAGCAATAATCAAGCACTGGACATAAAACAGAACCAATCTACTTCCTGCAAGCGAGTCACAAATACAAGTCTAAGCTTTTTAGCAGACACTATTAAAAGGGAAACCCAGTCAATTCAGTGCCCCAAAGATCAAACAAACAGAATCTTCAGGATAAATACTATTCACTATTCCTAATACTTACACCTGACAGAAATATCTGGTCCTAAAGTAGATATTGTGAATTTAATGGACAACATCTTCTTTATAGTGAACACAACAATGAGTTTCATAGGAGCCATTTCTTATAGTGACCCTCAAGGTAGTAATTCTATAGAGAAGAGATAATACATGATTGGGAACAGCTTTCTGCTGGTCTGATTTAACTCAAGAAGAGATTTTATAGTATCTAAAAGAATGGATTACTGAATAACAATTCTGACCAAATACTGTTTCGTTCAGTAAGGTTTTTGCAGCTATAGAGAGTTTGAGTTTGTGTTTCTGACAGTACCTGCAATTGATTGTGCTGGTAATTACAGAGGAACCAAACACCTCAGCATCTAGCTATGCTGGGGTTACAGTTGACATGCTATTGGGGAAAATGCAGGGAGGAGCAACTTGTCTCCGAATACAGTGGAGTCGAAGGAATTCTCTTAAGGCAGGCTCAGGATTTCCTTAGCTCTCTGTATCTCCAGTGCCAGGATAAGGGCTGGCAATGAATTGAATTTGCTATAGTATTGATTTTATTTTTGATATTTAAACTGCCTCTATATACTCATGCCATGATTCTCTCTTTAAAACAAAAGAGCATCATTCTTTTTTA
>NW_012150952.1:3483671-3486977 GCF_000956105.1 Propithecus coquereli
CCTGTTTTTTATTGTTATTAATATATCCCCTCTCTTTGCTTATGTCTTGGTAAGAATAGAAGCATTAAACACAGAACGTGCATTTGAATTTTTTTGTCCCAATCTTTATATTTTATAATCAGTCTCCACCAGAAAGATCCCCTATGTGTGCTTGAGCTTTTAGTTCTCCTTTTAACTTCTTGTCTAGATAAAGTCATTATTGCAGTGTTTTGTTTTGTTTTCATCCTTTTTTTTTGAGATGGGGTCTCACTATGTTACCCAGGCTGCTCTCAAACTCCTGGGCTCAAGAGATCCTACCATTTCAGCCTCCTGAGTAGCTAGGACTGCAGGAGTGAGACTGGCTCATTATTGCAGTTTTTAATTCACATGTCTTAACTGAGATCTCCAAACAATACCTACTTGCATCTGTTTTAAACTTTGCAGTGACAGTGCTCTGTTAACGTTCTATCTGAAACCTTAAGCAGAGGCCACTGAAATACCTTGACTGACTGCAGTGACTGTTCTCACCTTCCCAGTGAGACAACCATATGGGCAGAGAGAGAATTTTGCTTTAGAGTTCCAAGAACAAGCTTAAAGCCTATGACTCCTACAGTGACACCCCTTTCTTCATTGGCCTCCACCCACTGTGGAACTTTCTGTTTATCTGTCCTCTTGGCACTCTGTACTTTCATTGGAATAGCATTCTCTGCTTCTACACCTGCCTTCCTCTCCTAAAATGTCTATTATTTTCCTGGAAGCCTGGTTCTCTGATAAACTCTCCACTTCTTTATACTCTTCACGGAACATTCCCATTGACTTTTTTTTTTTTTTTGTCTTAATTGAAATTTGAATCTCCACCCAGGACACCTATGTAGTCAGTGGGGAGGTAGGTGGCCACATTGTCTAGTCCTTTATTGCCCTTTCTACACACCCTTCCTCCAGGATCCATCACTTCATTTGAAGATCATGCCATGTAGGTGTAACACACCTGCAAGCCTTTCTTTTTTATCATCGCTCTCCTATTTTGGCTGAAGACTTCAGCAGCAGGCTCGATATCTTCCTTTCAATTGAATGCTGAAATTATCTTTGATGATTTTAAGGTCCATGGAGTTGTCCCATCTGATGCTCTTAGAGTATGTCAGCTTCTTCAAAGATTATATCCATAGTTCTGTAACCACCAAATTCATTGGCACACCCTAAACTCTTGCCACCCAAAAATGTCCCCCTTCTGAAATTCATTTCATAAGTATTATTTTTTTCTCTTACTATTTTAGTTTTTGATCTATTTTCTGGGCTCCTCAAGAAATCTGCTGTCTATATTTCACTGGGTAAGTAAAAACTTTAAGGTGATAACTGTCTTAGCTCCCCTGTCCCCATCCTACACACTTAGGTTTTCACAGTTCTCTTTCATTCTCTCTCACTGAAAGAGATGTCTCTTCCCTTCTCTGGCTACTGTTCTCTAATGCTTTTACGCTTTCATTTTCTATTCACTAGCAAACTTTTCTTTTCATTCCTATACTCCTTAGATACCAACGATATCATTTCAGTGACTTTTCTGTCTTCCATACATTTTTTTCTCACTTGTATTTAGGTCTCGTGCAACCTACAAAATTCCAGCTCTGAATCAAAAACAGCGTCATAAGAGTTTTCTTTCAAATTTGAGCAGCTGACACAGGAGAAAGTGACCTGCTGCTACTATTACAAATTCAAGATCTATAAGTGAATAAGTTTCCTCAGTGCTTCCTCCATGTTCTTAGCTATGTCTCACCTAAACTTTTCAACAATAAACTCTTCACTAAACCTCTGAACTCGGTCTGCAATATTTCTTTTTTTGTTTATTTAAAGATTGAACTCACTCCGTCTATAAACAACCTGCTTTCACACCTTTTGTTCTTCCTTTTTGGAAGACATCCCTTCTATGGAAGGCTAGTGCTTCTACCAGAACTCTGTGCATTTCGATTCCATTCTGCATCCTTGGGGAATTGGCTTTGTGGAACATCTCCTTTGCTCTTGTAAAAAGCATTAACACTTCTTCCTCTATTAGTTTTTTCTCCTCAGCTATTAAGCATGCTCAAGTGCCCCCACCTTAAAAAACAAGTCCCTTTACTCTATTTGTGCCTACTAATTTACCACTCTCTAACACAATCTATGCTTTTGAAAGAAGAATCTATCCTGAATTTGTCTACTTTCTCACTCCCTCGTTTCTCTTCAGGCCATTGAAATGTGGCTTCTGCCTCTGCATGCCATTGAACTTAAAGGAATTGTGATCTATTAATTATCTAGCGTCTTGTACTTTTCTTCAATATTTGGTACATTTGACTACTCCTTTTCTGTGGGAATCATTTTTTGAAGCTCTTTACTCTTATATTACTTGATTGTTAGTTTTTTTTCTTATCTTTTTGGTCAAAACTTCTCATATGATCTTCTCAATGTTTATGTTCATGAACTTCTTGTGTTCTTATGAAATATTAGTGCTCCCAAATTACTCCATACCTTAGCCACCTGCTCTTATATCTCAGTTCATGCTCCCTTTGATACTTTAATGGCACCATGCACAGATGCTTCCCAAAACTTCAAAGCACTTCTTGTTGCTAGGATCCACAGATGTATATGAACATCTCACATCTCTCTTTGGATGGGACAGGCAACCCAACTCAATTTTTTCGGAATGAAACTCACGATCCTTCCTTCCTCACACTTGCTCCTCCTCTTAGTAAAAAGCATTGCCACTTACCCAGTTTCACAAAATAGAAACCTGAGATTTATCCTGAACTCCTCTGTCCCACTGGTTCCTACACCCAATTAGTGACTAAGGCTAAGTGACTTGCACCAAGTCTCATTAATTTCCTTCAAAATTTCTCTTTCTTGTCTTATGCATCCCCATTCTTGCTGCCTCTCTTGAAATCTTTATCACTTCGAGCCTTGATAACTGTAAAAACCTCCTGTCTTCAAACACAATTCAATCTTTACAGTGCTGCCAAAGTCACAGCTTTATGAAGAGTCAAAACTAGTGTACCCACTTACACCTTAAAACCTTTCACTCGCTCCTCTTTCCTTTCAGGATAATGTTCAAACTTGGTTCCCAGTGCCATTTGCAGCTCTGACCACAATAACCTCCCACCCCATGCCATATATACCTTTTCTCTTTGCCAAGCTGATCTATTCAGAAATACACCATGTTTTCAATTGCACTGTTTTCTCTGTTAAAAAATAGTATCATACACTGATTGTACATGTCTAGCTCCTATCTATTCTTAAAAATTTAGATCAAAATTTAGATTAAAGTCATCTTTTTGGGGAAACCCTCCATGGCCCTCTATTTTGATA
>NW_012150952.1:3488242-3490320 GCF_000956105.1 Propithecus coquereli
GTTAACTCAATAGATCAGTAATTTTGATACATTTCATTAGATCCAGTATAATGTATCATAATGATTTAAAAAGGTGTGCTAGTTATAAAATATAATCCAATAAGTCATACTGAGTTTCTCAAAGACATCCTGGAAAAAATAGACTTAAAATGAAAAATTACATTTTCTTTTGTCTATTGTATTGTTAGAATTTTTAGAAATACACTATTGTTATTATTCAGAATCACATATTTCAATCTCAAACATGTCACAGAGTGTGACCTACTTCGATACTTCCTTATGTATCAATTAGATGAGCTAAATTAATAATAATCTTAAAGGTATATACAATCACAACATAGTATGCCATTCAGGTACAATTTACATTGATGGACAAAGTTAGTTTGCAAATTTCCTTTAACTGTGTGAAACAAAGAGTGAAAACTTTAACGTATTGCTTAAATTGTGAGAGCATAGTGGGGTAATTTCCTTTTACTCTTGGCCTATGCCACTTGTTTATGACAATAGCTTGCTATCAAATTTAAGACCCTTATTCAGGAGGTTAATGCGAGGTAGGAACTCCATTCAGTGTTATTTTGGCTTAAGGGCATAATGTCACAATTTGGTGCATCCTCTAATGACTTTTTTTTTTTTTTCTAAAGGCAGCTTACAGCTTAGACCTAGTTCAGCGAATTTCCTTGTAAGGTCCTTGGAAGACTGGAGGAAAAAAAGTACAATTGATTGCGTGGCCAAATTTCTGTTCATGCCTGCTTACTGATTTTTGTTCATTTCACAAATAAACAAGGCATGAATACATCAACCCACAGACCATAAACAATAAAGAACTTCATCCTGTAAGTTTGCTACGGCCAGCAGTTTGTGGCTGAATCTGCTATTTGTCATAAGATAAATGATAAAGTGATTGCCATTTGTCACTGAATACACAAGAGGAGTGCTCAGCTGTGAACCACTCAAATGCAGACAACAGTAAATATTGCCATTCTTATTACTAACTTCCTTTAAAAGGGCCCCCTAAAACTATGGAAATAAAAGCATCTTAGTGTTTTGGGTAAAAATTCTTATTCTTTTAACCTAAGAAGAAAAATCATAGCATAAGCCCTAAACATCTGAATACTCCCAGTTAAAAACCTTGTATTTACTGGAACATGGAATGCATGCAAACATAGGCCATCTTTTATAAAGAAAGGTGTTTTATAAAGTTGAGCGTTGAATTTAATTTATATGTATTGTTCTCACTTTTGTACTGTTCAGTGATTTTTAATACAAACTTTTTTATGTTTCTGAGAGTCACTGGTGCTTGACGGCTTTCAACTATATTAATAGAGGTTATAACAGCGCCCATACATTAATATAGTCTGTGTTTTATCTAAACTCTGATTGAATTTAGGGAGTGCCTAAATTCTGTGTTGCTATACTTGCTGCCAACTACATGAACTTTATTAATTTCTTTGAAAGGCTATCAGACAACAAAATAGGGAAATATATGCAAATAACATATCAAGAAAAAAATGACCGCTCATAAAATCTCTAAGCTAAAACATTATTTAGTGGCAAACACCACACCAGATAATAAGGGAATATTGTAATTATAGCACCTTATACTACAATAAAAATGCTCAAAATTTGAAGCCTATATATAAAAGAAGTATAAAAAGTCACAGAATTTGGGGGTTTGTGTCATTCAAGAAAAAGGCAAAAATGCAAAGTAGCTGACACATATTGTTTGAGATTTTAAAAAATGTTTATAACTCTCAGTTTTATCATGGAATATATCACTTTTCACAAAGAACTCAGATGAAATAACACATAACCTGAAATATCTTTACACCATTAGACACAGTTCCTTCAAGATTAAAGTTGAAATACACTGGTGGAGAAATGTAGGGAAGTATGCACTTTATAGTATCTTTAAATCCAAGCTGAATAACAAGTAGAAAAATAAGTATTTAGTGGCAGATATTTCTGGAAGCTGATCTTTTAAATTCAAATGATTGTAATTTTTCTACAACACTACAGTAAGGTTAAATTGTAGAAAATCAAATTATAAGTTTGTCTTTTATACTATAGTCCAATATAGC